>NC_067417.1:49409173-49709173 GCF_009764475.1 Pristis pectinata
CGCTGACAAACTTCTCCAGATGCACAGCGGAGAGCATCCTGACCGGGTGCATCACGTCCCGGTGTGGGAATTCCAATGCACAGGATCGCAAGAGGCTACAGAGAGTGGTGGGACTCAGCCAGTCCCATCACAGGTACAGCTCTCCCCACCATTTGAGGACATCTACAAGAGATGATGTCTCAGGAAGGCAACATCCACCATTAGGGATCCCTAGCATCTGGGCGATGCCCTCTTCTCGATGCTGGAGGCGCAGGAGCCTGAAGACCCACACCTCAAGGTTCAACAGCAGCTTCTTTCCCAGGTTCCTGAATCGACCTGGAAAACATTAACACGACCTCCAAATATTTTCTTCTCTCTCTCACAATATTGCAGCAGAGTTGTTATGTTTACATTGTTGTTTACACATGTGGAAGTCATGTATAATTTACGTTAATTATCAGTTTGACTTGTGTTTGTCCTCATCTTGTAACGTACTGTGCTGCTGCTGCAAAAGGCTAATCTCATGGCGTTTACACCCTGGGTATGTCTGCTTAAGACAACGATAAACTTGAACGATACCTCCATGAACTCTCCGCTCGAACATACACACTGCCGGAAACAGAGTAAGAAGTTCTCTTCTGTTGGGAGTATCTGTGCAAGCTGGAACAGAAAGGAGCGAGAGTCAGTATTCCCATCAGACACAGCCTGCTGCTGCCTTTCTCACCCAACGCCCGGGATTCTTGCCAAACTTCCTGCAATGATTGCGGGTGGTGCTCGTGAGCGCCGAGGACTCTGGCTGTGAAATTCCGAACTCAGCGGCGCTTGGCTGAGATATTCAGGATGAGGTGATGGAACATCCACAAGAGGCGGTGTCTCAGGAAGGCGACATCCATCATCAGGGACCCCCACCATCCGGGCCGTGCCCTCTTCTCGATGCTGCCATCAGACAGGAGGTACAGGAGCCTGAAGACCCACACCTCAGGGTTCAACAACAGCTCCTTCCCCACTGCCGTCAGGTTCTTGAGCCCACCTGAAAAACCTTAACCTACCTTGGACTATTTTTTCCCTTCTCTCAGTCTTGCACTAAGTGTTGTTACGTTTATTTTGTTTATTTTGCATGTATGGAAATTCTGTATAAGTGTGTTAAATTATGTTAACTTATGTTTCTCCTCGTCTTGCAACGTACTGTGCTGCTGCAAAATGCTAAATCTCATGGGATTTATACCCTGGGTATTTATGCCTGTGACAACAATAAACTTTTACCCTGTACTACCTCAATGCACTGTGTAATGAATTGATCTGTACGAACGGTATGCAAGACAAGTTTTTCACTGTACCTCAGTACAAGTGACAATAAAAAAACAATCCCAATACCAATGAAACTTGAACTCGTGATCCTATTTCTGGCCAATTTCAGTCAACTTGCACCTACTTTGGGAAGGGGTAGGAGAGACAGTGAAGCCCATCAGATACAACAGGCTGAATAGATCAGCGACTGGGAAGCCATTGGGAATTAACAAACAGGCTGCTTTATTTTGGGAGCATGCATAATTGAAGTGTTTATAAAATGAAAAGTTACCTGTTTTTAAGGTCAATAAATGACAGATGGCAAATGGGAATGAATTAAGACAAGGCCAGGAACTGGGTCGGCTCCACGGCAATAATGATTCCCGGCTCATCACTTTTCACAGTCAATATTTCATTCATCTCTCGCTCCAGGGAATGAGTAAAGAAGCATTACATACCACTGGATGCCAGGTTATGTGGCATTTCACTCTTATGTAGGCATGACAAAAGGGACCTTTGCTGTTAATTGTGCAATCTGCCTCAGATACTGAGTTATTTTTCAGAATGAGTCCTTGGCAGAAATGTATCTGGGAGAAGTAATTCCTATTTTCTGGGCCCATCAGTACTGTGAGGACCTACCGATGTTACCACCCAGTTCAGACCATCTTGTAACCCAGGGACTGGTCTCTCGATCAGGCAGAGAGGTCGGGCATCAGGCACCAGTTCAGGGAACAGGGTTGGAGCAGATCTTTGGGCTACTTGGTGTTGGTGTTGGTTTATTACTGTCACTTGTACCGAGGTACAGTGAAAAACTTGTCTTGCATACCGATCGTACAGGTCAATTCATTGCACAGTGCATTGAGATAGTACAGGGTAAAAACAATAACAGGATACAGAGTAAAGTGCCACAGCTACAGAGGAAGTGCAGTGCAGGTAGACAATAAGGTGCAAGGTCACAACAAGGTAGATTGTGAGTTCAAGAGTCCATCTCATCATATCAGGGAACCGTTCAATAGTCTTATCACAGTGAGATAGAAGCTGTCCTTGAGCCTGGTGGTACGTGCCCTCGGGCTCCTGCCTGATGGGAGGGGAGAGAAGAGAGAATGACCCGGGTGGGTGGGGTCTTTGATTATGCTGGCTGCTTCACCAAGGCAGCGAGAGGTACAGACAGAGTCCATGCAGGGGAGGCTGGTTTCCGTGATGTGCTGGGCTGTGTCCACAACTCTCTGCAGTTTCTTGTGGTCCCGGGCAGAGCAGTTGCCGTACCAAGCCGTGACACATCCAGACAGGATGCTTTCTATGGTGCACCGATAAAAGTTGGTGAGGGTCAAAGGGGATGTGCCACAATAACTTGTGTAATTTATCAAAGTTCCATCAATTTAACTGCCCTGCCTTGTGAACAAATATTAAAGTTCCAGGAAGTTTGAACTGGGGTCCATACACCACTTTGTCCGTCCAATTAAATGTGTAAGCACTTTGCAGAGGGTGAAAAGGATGCGTTTGAAGGCTACTTCTCCAGAAAGCAGCATACGCCCTTCTCTTTCCTTGCGATATCTGGCACATTAGTGTTTTATTTGACGAGAATCTGGACAGAGAAAATCAAGAATGAACCGCACGTCCAACTGTAATCACATCTGGGGTTGGTGGGGGTGTTGAAAGATAATCAGTGAACCAGTTGTCTCTTACACCAACTGGAAATCAAACAGACTGCAGGTGCTGGGAATCTAAAATAAAAACAGAAAATGCTGGAAACACCCAGCAGGTCAGGGAGCATCTGGGGAATTAACATCTCAGGCGGTGGGATGCCAATCAAGTATGCTGAGTCTGCGGACAACCGTTGGAGCTGTACGCATCCGGGCAAGTGGAGAACATTTCATCACACTCCTGACTTGTACCTTGTAGATGGTGAGAAGGCTTTAGGTTGTCAGGAGCGAGTCGTTCACCACAGTGTATCCAACCTCTGACGAGGGGCCTTTGATCTGAAATGTTGACTCTCTTCCAGGAGCGGTCTGACCTGCTGAGTATCTCCGGCGTTTTCCGTTGTTGTTTTGGTCCTTTACACCAACCCATTAGCTTTTGTGATCATTTTCCTGACGCAAGGCCAAAAGTAGCAGAACTGTGACTCAAAGTTCACAACCTCAACTCACAATTTACCAAGTTCCAGAGACCCATTCATAGACTATTGGTCTATTTGGCAGTGCCTCAATTTCTGCTAATGGGTAGGTCCTGCATCATGCAATTCATATTGCACCAAAGACCATCTGGTCCATCATTCCGTGCTGGGACCTGCTACCTAATCTAAGTCCTCGTCTACCTGTCTGCCTGTCTTCCTGCACTGCACTTTCTCTGTAACTGTAACACTATATTCTGCATTCTGTTATTGTTTTCCCTGTGTACTACCTCAATGTACTGATGTGATGTAATGATCTGCATGGATGGCATGCAAAACAAAATTTTTCACTGTACCTCGGTATATGAAACAACAATAAACCAGTTTACTAATCTAGTTTACCAATTTAAGTATCTAGATGAGCACTTGAATCGCCACAGCATGGAAGGCTATGAACCAATTGCAGGTAAATGGGAATAGCATCGATGGGTGAGCAGGGACATGACAGGCTGAAGGGTCTCCTCCTGTGCTGTTTCACTCTGTAAGATGTTGGACCGTTAATGCTGGCTTCATGGATCTGGCAGAGGTGTCACTGGGGTCGCTGAGTGCTGATGCATGCTTTGTGTGCGGGGAGCTTTGGTCTTGCTGGGCATTGGAAAACCCATTCGTATTCATTTGAACCTGTTCCCTCGGGATTTTCTGCACTGCCGAGCACGTATCGATTGGCTTGGAGGAGGGGAAACAGACTGGGTTGTTTGCCCCAAGAAAACTGTTTCACCATCAAGCACAGACCTTGGGCCACTTGCCCAATGGTGGACTTTACTCAAGCCCTTCAACCTCGAGAGGGAAATGCAGAGACCTTCTCCCCTCCCCTGCATGCTCCTCAAATAAGAGCTGAGGTTCACTCCTCTATAACCACCAACTAATTTCATATCCCATTAATATCCAGACTAATTCTCCGAGTGACATTAATTTTCCAACAACTCCCATTCAGCACAGAGTCCTGTAATCCTCAAAACTCTCAATCCCATTTCAACCTTTTCTGAAAGAGTACCTTGCTGAAATGTTAAACCTTCAGATTTGGACTCTGCATGCCTGTTGTGCAGAGGAGAATACTCTTGCTTTGCTCGACTGTTATGACTATACTCAGAGAGGACATCCTCCATTGATGGTGAAGAATATATTCTATCATCTCCAGTGCTGTCTCAGAGCCTAAATTAATTAAACTTTCCAATAACTCTTAGTTTGTGAAAAGCTGGATTGTTCCCACCTACAATCATTTTCTTCAATGAATCAGCTTATCGATGAATCTTATTCAATGTTTTCAAAGTTTGGGTTCCCCAAAACTTACGCACCATTCTACAATGAACCCGAGGCCTCTCTGTGTCACCCTTGATCAGATATGCCAATGCATGTTATCCTGTGATTTTTCCTGGTGGAAGCTTAGCTCGTTATGTCAAACCCTTGCCTCTGAATCAGGTGGTTTAAGTACCTAACCTTAGAGGATCCTACACTCCACGATTGAATCAACAATGCATTGCCAGAAGCATCACCCTCCTGATGAAATGTTAAACTGAGATCCCATCCACCTCTTAAAATTCCTTTTGTGCTCTTGGCATTAAGGTTCCCAGATTCCCAGTCCGATGTCACACTCCTGGGGAGGCTGCAATATTCAAGGCTAGAAATTAAGATGTGTAACGATTGATCTGAAGCAGAAAATTGATTTCAGTGGGCGCAACGTGGCATTGAATTGTGGGCTTCCTAGCATGAATCATTGGAGGGGTGGAACAGTGATGTCAGTCAGCCTGCAAGACACTTGACATTCGCTGTTGCTGCTAGTGAAACTGTGGACCTTGAATGGGTTAGCAGGGCTTGATGGGAGAAAGGCAGGCTGCTCAACAGTAAGTTGGATGACGGTCCTTCGAACACAAGGACAGAAGGAAATAGGAGCAGGAGTAGGCTACTCGGCCCCTCAAACCTCACCCACCCTTCAATATGATCTATGCTGGCCTCAACCCCTCCTCTGTGTCAGCTCCCCATGACCCTCAATTCCTCCATCTTTCAAATATTTATCTCTCTCCACCTTAAGTATATCCAGTGATCTGTCCTCCACCACCCTCGGAGGCAGAGAATTCCAGAGATCCGCCGCCTTCCGAGAGAAGAAATTTCTACACACCTCAGTTTTAAATGACCAGCTTTTACTTTGTAGCTCTGTCCCCTTGTTCGTGAATCTCTCACTAGTGGGATCCTTCCAACGTCTACCCTATCAAGCCCCTTAGGATCTTATACTTTTGAATAAGGTCACCTCTCATTCTTCTAGCCCCCAAGTCCTTGTCTAATGGTTCTGGATGTTCCAGGTAAGGGCACCTTCTTCATGTTGGGCTCTGGTCTGTTCCAATGCGCCTCTCTGATGCCACATGGGCAGATTATTCATTGGAAGCTCAATGCACCATCTCCGAGCCACCAGTCCTGGCTGGGCAATGCAGTCCAGACCCATTGTATGAGGTGGTTCTTCTTGTTAAGAGCTGCTGCTTTGAAAGCTCTCGCCGCAGTGGGTGACCGTGTTCGTCAGTTTGGGTTCCTCAGGTGACCACATGGGGCTCGCTGTGGTTACACGATGGTCAAGCACGTCACGCACCTTGAATGTGGTGTGCCGGAGAGATGACGCAGCCCTTCTTAGCCAATCGGTCTGCTTTGCTGGGCAAGCTCCCAGGATTGAGGAATGGCCCCTAACAAATAACAGAGTGACCTGGACAAAGCAAGATCCCGCCACGGCATTAACCCTTCAATCCTCAGCACTGATGTAGGACTTTGTGCTGAAGTTGGACAAGGGCTGGAAACTCCAAAGCCCTGGCTGGGAAGGCGCAGGGCCCACCAGCGTCTTGAGGCGTGGTCCCCTCAGGCACAGCACGTGGAAGATGAGTGGTACGTGGACGTCACGGATCCCGGGCATAACAACGCTGTCCCATTCAGGATCGGCTGGCCCCAGACCTCTGCCAAGTAATCAGGCATCCGACGCGGGCGCCTACGGGAAGGATCGGGACGTCCGCGGAGAGGCCGGCTCTGTCTGGGAGATCCAGAGGCATCTGGCCCACCGGAGAAGATCCAACCGTCGACTTGAGTGGTGGGCTGCGAACGGGGGGAGGTCAGGTAAGGTCAGGTACAGTCACAATGGCCTCCTTCACCTGCTCCGCCACAGGCACGCCGCATGCTGATTGGCTCTCAGCTACGGCCTCAGCGGCCTCCAGGCTTGGGGTCCTGCAGAGGGAGGTCCCGACTCTATTTCACATCCTGCACTGGACAGTCATTTTGTGATTCATTCCCCGCTTCAAAAATCACGTCCAAAACGCGAGATGTGTGGCTGAGGCATTCGGGGTGCTGTGGTCTGGAACTCACTCACCGTGTGCCTCTGAAAGACGAGGCAACATTTTCTCTCGAGCTTTCTTTCTCTGAAGGATCTTGCCTTCATCTCTCAGCGCTGCTAATGGATGTGGTCTAACCTACCTCTCAAAGTTATGGGAGCTCAGTGTAGCCGACACCTCGGGATATGTCGCCAGGTCCATTATGTTCAACAGAGCTCCTTCCTGTAAATGTTGATGGGTGATGTGTTTGCTGGACAGCTAATAGCTTCCTGTCTGATGGAGAAGTGGCTCTTTTCCCCCTATCTCTGCCCCTCCTTTCCATTTACATCCTTTCCCACACCAATGGTTACTCACTCTCACCATCCACTGACCTTCCCATCCATCATTTGACTTCAGGACGCTCTCCACTGAAGCCTCCCGTGATTCCCCATTGTTGTGTGAAATCAGAGTAACTCCTTGACCAAAGGAGAAGAAAGGCAGATTAAAGAAGGATGCATTTAACGGGTGGGTCCCTCCCCTCGAAAGCAGGAACCAACACGGGGTCTAAAGGCCTGAAAATCAGAGACTACGGAGGGAGGTGGGAAAATGTCCCCCGAAGCAAGTTGCAATTCAACTGCATTGTTTGGAAGAATGGCTTCAGAAGCTGAAACAGTCACTTCTGAAGGGCAGGCAGATCTGAGAAGAAAGTATCTGCAAGGCTGCAGGAGAGGAACAGAAATTGGACAGTAAATCTCTGTTAGAACATAGAACATTAACAGCACAGTACAGGGCCTTCGGCCCACAAGGTTGTGCCAACATATTATCCTGCTCTGAGATCTATCTAACCCTTCCCTCCCACATAGCCCCCTATTTTTCTATCATTCATGTATCTATCTAAGAGTCTCTTAAATGTCCCCAATGTATCTGTCCCCACAACCTCTGCTGGCAGTGCGTTCCACGCTGTGTAAAAAACTTACCTCTGACATCCTCCTTGTATCTTCCTCCAATCACCTTAAAATTATGTCCCCTTCTGTTAGCCATTGTCGCCCTGGGAAAAAGTCTCTGACTGTCCATTCGATCTATGCCTCTTATCATCTTGTACACCCCTATCAAGTCACCTCTCATCCTCCTCCTCTCCAAAGAGAAAAGCCCCAACTCACTCAACCTATCCTCATAAGACATGCTCTCCAATCCAGGCAGCATGCTGGTAAATCTCCTCTGCACCCTCTCTAAAGCTTCCACATCCTTCCTATAATGAGGTGACCAGAACTGAACACAATACTCCAAGTGTGGTCTAACCAGAGTTCTATAGAGCTGCAACATCACCTCGCGGCTCTTGAACTGAATACCCTGACTAATGAAGGCCAACACTCCATACGTCTTCTTCACAACCCCATCGACCTGCGCGGCAACCTTGAGGGATCTATGGATGTGGACCCCAAGATCCCTCTGTTAATCTGGCCTGTTGGAGATGCCGGATTGGCAGACTTTCTGGACTATTGGATGGTATTCCTATTATTATCTCAACACACTTTTAAGTGCGAAACACAGGAGACATTGCCGAGCACCTACGTTTGGTCGGTAGTGGGCATCTTGAGTTCCCGGTTGCCAGCCATTTCAATTCCCCTCCCCATTTCCACATGGACCTGTCTGTCCTTGGCCTCCACTGCCAGGGTGAGGCCAAATGCAAACAGCACCTCGCATTCCACCTGGGTAAATCTACAACCCAATGCCGTGAATGCTGAATTCTCCAAAGCTGCTCCTTCCAACTTCCTTTCTCTCTCCTTCTGATCCACCCAGGTCCTCTCAGCCCTTTTTCCAGCCACCCCCTAGCCCCCCCAGCCCGTCATCCAGTTTCGTTCCCCTTCCCCAACCCTCTTCTGTCTGCCTATCACCCACACACAACTTGCTGGGTCTCCTAGCCCCTCCCCACAACTGGTCCCACCCGTCCATCATCCCCCGGTTCTCCTGGTTCAACCTATCACCTGCCAGCCCCTGCCTCACCCCTTCCCTCCCACCTCTTTGTACTGGCTGCCTCCCCTCTCCACTCTTGACCCGAAACGTCGGCCATCCCTCTGCCTCCACGGACGCTGCCTGACCCTCTGAGATCCTCCAGCAGTCTGCGTTTTGCTAGTCTTTTAAATTAAATTCCTTAGGATGTTATACAGTATTACATTTAACTCCCTGATGCAGCACGTACGGGGGACCTGGTGATTTGGAGGAGACTGTGAATCAGACACTGCACCACTGGGATTTCAGAGTTGTCGCCTAGCGGCCTCTCAGAGTTTCACTCTGGTACTTAAGAAGAGAGAAGCAAAGATAAACTTTGGAACCTTAGAAGCTGGGACAGGGGAGTTGTTATGGGAAGAACAAAAATGTTGTATTTGCCTTCACAGAAAAAGCTGCTCAGGCACATCAGAAACCGTAGTCAACCGAGGGCGAAAAAAGCAGACAGAACTTAAAACATTAACATCATAGAGGATAAAGTACATTTAAAATTCATTTAAAATTAATAACTAGAACTGAAGAAATTCCCACAAAAGCATCAGGCAAAGCACTTAAGGGAGAGTTACAGAAGGCAGCTGTGGCTGGGTGAATTTGGGTGGCCACAGACCCTTGCACCATTTCTGGATCAGTACACGGACACACCAAGCTCTTTAGCTTTCAGTGGGGCAGGAGTACAGTCTTTCAATCTCGATCTCTAGGCGGATGCAAAATCAGAAACTGTGGGAAAGACACAGCGGCATCGGTGCAGAGACGAACTGAGTTCACGAGGAAACCCACGCAGTCACGGGGAGAACGTACAAACTTCTTACAGACCTGGGTTCAATTCCCGCCGCTGTCCGTAAGGAGTTTGTACGTTCTCCCCATGTGTCTGCGTGGGTTTCCTCCGGGTGCTCCGGTTTCCTCCCAGTTTCCAAAGACGTACGGGTTAGGAAGTTGTGGGCATGCTATGTTGGCGCCGGAAGCGTGGCGACACTTGCGGGCTGCCCCCAGAACACTCTACGCTAAAGATGCATCTCACTGTGTGTTTCGATGTACGTGTGACTAATAAAGAAATCTTATCCTCTAACCTTTCATTTGAAGCAGCTGGCTCTGAGACAAACTGGAGGGGCTGGTTATCTGAAATTGTTGAATTCGTTGTTGAATCCGGAGGGCTGCAGCACATTGGGGTCAGGTAGAACCCCACCCCCCCAACCCCGAACTCAGAAGGGACTTCGTTGCTACAGGGTAACATTGAAACGACAGAAGCAACAATCTGCTGGAGGAACTCAGCGGGTCGAGGGCAGCATCTGTGGGGGTGGGAAAGGAATCGGGTCAAAACCCTGCATCAGGACTGATTGCCGAAACGTCGATAATTCCTTGCCCCCGCCCCCCCCACCACAACAGACGCTGCTCAACCCGCTGAGTTCCTCCAGCAGATTGTGTGTTGCTCCAGATTCCAGCATCTGCAGTCTCTTCTGTCTCCTGCAAAGACAGAAATTCAGGTTCTCTCTCTCTTCACAGATGCTGCCTGACCTACTGGGGTTTTCTGGTTTTGTGTCACACTTCCAGAATCTGTAGGTTTTTTTTTGTTTTTCCTCAGCTGATCTTTACTTTGATGATCTGATCTGTCGGAGATCATATTGATGACTGTTCTATTGGGCTTTAATCAAGACTACTGGCAGCACAAAGAAATTTACGTAAAAGCAGTCAAAGAGTATTTGGAAATCCATTCGGTATTTTGTAGGGTCAGAGAGCCACAGAGTTGTACAGCACAGAAACCGGCTCTTCGGCCCAACACGTCCACGCCGACCCTTTTGCCCACCTACACTAATCCCGTTTGCCCGCATTAGGGCTGTATCCTTCTATGCCTTGCCTATTTCAGTGTATAAGGAAAGAGTTAAATTAGCCAAAAGTCATTTCTGATTCCTCCTTGGTATGTGCAGTAGTGCGTTAACACAACATGGTGTCAGCTCGGACTGTGAAATGTTTTGAGAACTTACGGGAGCACAGATGCACATCCTTGAGATTAGATACTGGTGAAGGATGTTTTCTTCTTTACAGGCCTGTTGTCTCTGTTTCCAAGTTAGGTGTTTGAGCCGAAGGTCGCGGGTGATTAGAAGGTACAGGCTGGTACCACTAAGGAATGGAAAAGTACTGGGCTAAAAGTTATGTTAAGTTTTTGAGGGGTATAAAAGGGGGGCACCTTCTTTGTGCAAATCGGGACCTTCCCTCAGGCTGGGTCACGACCAGTGCTGAGACACAGACAGAGGCTGTGTGAGAGGCTGTCGGACACCTGAGGTTCCCTCCTGCATCAGTTCATTGATTGGTCGATAAGTATTATTTTGTTTCCTTCTGTACTCTTCTTCCTTTCTGTATTTTATTCTTCATATAACTCTAATAAAGTAGTTTCTACAACCTTTAACACGTGTACAGAGCCTTCTTGGTTTGCGAACGCCTCTTGCTGCTGAATCAGGAAAGGACAAGGAACGAATTTTAAAATATTTTTGTTCTAAAGTGTCTGTCTTAAATGCCTCTTAAATATAGTGATTGTATCTGACTCCACCCCCTACCCTGGCATCGTTTTCCAGATATCAACCCCTCTCTGTGTAAAAAAACTCACCCCTCTTTAAATCTCCTTCTTCTCACCTTAACCCTACACTCTCTTGTTTTTGATACCCCTTCCATGGGAAAAAGACTATCTACCCTATCTATGCTTCTTATAATTTTATACACCCCATCAGGTCACCCCTCAGCCTCCTTCGCTCGAGAGAAAACAAGTCCAGCCAGTACAATCTCTCCCTGTAACTCAGGTCCTTTAATCCAGGCAACATCCCGGTGAATCTCCTCTGCTCTCTCTCCAGCGCGGCCACATCCTTCCTGTAGTGTGGCGACCAGAACTGTACGCAATAGAGCAAAAGGGTAGCGAAAGGGTCCTCTTGAAGATCAGCATGGTCATTTATGTATGGAGCCAAAAGAGATGGGGTAGATCTTAAATGAGACAGACACAGAGATGAGAGAACTGAGGTAAAAGAGTAGTGAGGTCATGGACAATACCCGGATTACGGAAGAGGAGGTGCTGGCTCTCTTGAGACGAATTAGAGTGGATAAGTCCCCAGGGCCTGATGGGGTGTCCCCTCGGACCTTGTGGGAGGCTAGTGCAGAAATTGCAGGGGCCCTGACAGAGATATTTAGAACGTCCTGAGCCACAGGTGAGGTGCTGGAGGACTGGAGGATAGCTAATGTTCCGTTGTTCAAGAAAGGCTCTAAGAGTAAACTGGGAAATTATAGGCCGGTGAGCCTGACGTCAGTCATGGGTAAATTATTGGAAGATATTCTGAGGGACAGGATATATAAGTATTTGGTTAGACAGGGCCTGACTAGGGATAGTCAACATGGCTCTGTGCGTGGTAGGTCATGTCTAACCAATCTTATAGAGTTTTTCGAGGAGATTGCCAGGAAGGTTGATTAGGGGAAGGCGGGTGGACATGGACTTTAGCGAGGCCTTTGACAAAGTCTCGCATGAGAGGCTGCTCCAGAAGGTTAAGTCGCTTGGCATTCAGGATGAATTAGTCAATTGGATTCAATGTTGGTTCAGCAGGAGAAGCCAGAGAGTGGTAGTAGATGGTTGTCTCTCTGACTGGAGGCCTGTGACTGGTGGTGTGCCGCAGGGATCGGTGCTGGGCCTGTTGTTGTTTATGATTTAGATGATAATGTGGTAAACTGGATCAGCAAATTGGCGGATGACACCAAGATTAGGGCATAGTGGACATCGAGGAAGGCTATCAAAGCTTGCAAAGTGATCTTGACCAGCTGGGAAAACGGGTTGAAATATGGCAGATGGAATTTAATGCAGACAAGTGTGAGGTGATGCACTTTGCGAGGATAAACCACGGTAAGACTTACTCAGTGGATGGTAGGGCTCTGAGGTGTGCGGTAGAACAGAGGGACCTGGGAATACAGATCCATTGTTCCTTGAAAGTGGCATCACAGGTAGATAGGGCCGTAAAGAGAGCTTTTGGCACATTGGCCTTCATGAATCAGGGCACTGAGTACAGGAGTTGGGATGTTATGTTGAAGTTCTACAAGATGTTGGTGATGCTGAGTTTAGAGTATTGTGTGCAGTTCTGGTCACCTTCCTACAGGAAAAATACCAATAAGCTTGAAAAAGTGCAGAGAAAATTTACACGGATGTTGCCCAAACTTGAGGACTTGAGTTACAGGGAAAGGTTGAATAGGTCAGGACTTTATTCCCTGGAGTGCAGGAGAGTGAGGGGAGATCTTATAGAGGTATACAAAATTATGAGGGGTACAGACGGGGTGAACGGATGCAGGCTTTTTGCCCTCAGGTTGGGTGAGACTAGAACTAGAGGACATAGGTTTAGGGTGAAAGGTGAAATATTTAAGGGGAATCTGAGGGGGAACTTCTTCACTCAGAGGGTGGTGCGAGTGTGGAACGAGCTGCCAGCGGAAGTGGTGGATGTGGGTTCAGTCATAAGTTTGGATGGGTACATGGATGGGAGGGGTATGGAAGGCTGTGGTCCGGGTGCAGGTAGTTGGGACTAGGCAGAAAAACAGGCTGGCGGGGACTAGATGGGCTGAAAGTCCTGTTTCTGTGCTGTAGTGCTCTATGACTCTCTTCAAGAAGGGTGAATGCATCAAAGTCACTGAAGTCTCTTCAAGGATGCCCACTTTGAAGAAGTTTTCTTCCTCTCTTTGACGGGAGCTTGGTGAGTGCCTCCCTCACTGCTCCCCCTCCTGTGATCTCCTCTGCTCCGAAGTCTCTGTGTTTTGGAAAGTTGCAACTTAACGTATTCCATGCCCCAACCTATGAAGGCAAGTATGACACACCTCTTCACCACCATGCCATTGACTTGTGTTCCCACTTTCAGGCAACTACGGACTTGAACCCCGAGGTCCCTCTGTACATCAACATTCCTCAGCACCCGACCGTTTACCGTGTATGTTCTTTGACTTCACTTGCACTTGTCGGGATTAAATTCCACCTGCCAACACACCGTCTAACATTCCAACTGATCCATATCCTGCTGTAGCCTGAGACAACCTTCCTCGCTATCCACACCACCACAAACTTTCTTCCTAATCATTCCTCCCATGGTCACATCCAAGTTGTTGAAGACAAGGGTCCCAGCACCGATCCCTGCGGTAGACCATTGGTCACAGACTGTCGATCAGAGAAGCATCCTTCCACAACTACCCTCTGCCTCCTATCACCAAGACAACTTGCCTTGGAACCCATGTGCCTTAACCTTCTGGACCAGCCTACCATGCGGGACCTTGTCATGTGCCTTATCAACATCCAGCTAGACATCGACTGCCCTGCCTCCATCAATCTTCTTGGTTACCTCCTAAAAAACTCAATCATATTAGTTGGGCAGGATTTCTCACCCCCCACACAAAACCATGCTGACTGTCCCTGATTGTTACGCCTTTCTAAAAGTACATACATTCCCTGACACTGATGTAAGGCTCACCAGCCTGTAGTTCCCTGGCTTATCCCTGCTGCCCTTGTTACATAAAGGAACAACACTACCAATACTCCAATCTTCTGGTACCCCACCTGTGGCTAATGAAGATGCAAAATCCACCATTAGAGCCCCAGCAATCCCCACCCTTGTTTCCCATAGCAACCTGGGATAGACGTCATCCTGGGGACTTATCAACCTTTATGTATTCCAGGACGTCTAACGCCTCCGCCTTCTTCATACCGGCATGCCTCAGACTACCAACGTATCCCTCCCTGAACTCACTATCCTCTGCGTCCTTCTCCTGGGCGAATATGGATGAGAAGTATTCATTTAGGAACTCGGCCACATTCCCTGGCTCCACACATAGATTACCCCTTTGCTTCCTAAGGAGACATTCTCTTTCCCTTGTTACCCTCGAGCTCCTAATATACAACGGTTTAGGATTCTCAATCTTACCTGCCAACGATATTTTATGACCTTGTTTTGCCCTCCTAATTTCCTTCTTAAGCACTCTTCTGCACCCTCTCTACTCCTCAAGGGACTCGCTTGTTGCCTGTACCTGTCACATGTTTCCTTCCTTTTCTCATCAAACCTTCAATAATCTTTGTCATCCAAGGTCCCCTCACCTTGCCATCTTTTCCTTTCACATTTACTGGAACATGCTGGCCCTGAACTCCCGCTACCTCTCTTTATATGTGGAGAGTTGTAAGTAGAAAGTTATACTTCCCCTCTTATGTTCTACATTGATCATATACTCAAGTTAGTTTACCCAGAAATATTAAATGTTAGGATGCCTTTGCTTTCTCTAACTTAATTCCAATTTAAGGGAAAGCCCCACCCCTGATTTGACACACCAGTTCCCATTTTTTGCGCAGTACAATCCTACAAACACACCTAGGTCCTTCTGTTCCTCAGCGCTCCTGAGGACCTTACCGTTCGTGTAATGTAGTCTTAATGAGTGCTGCCAAGATGCGTCACCGCACATTTATCCAGATTAAACTCTATCCGCCATTTCTCAGTCCATTTCACCAACCCATCGATATCTCTCTGCAGCCTAAGACTGCCCTTCAGGTGATCTTATTCACCACCTTGCAGCTCACACATTAGAACTAATTTTAGGCAATTAATTTGCAAATAAGACAATCGAATAATCAATATCAATGACACAATTATCTTTTACTGAAAAGACTGTAGATTGAAGATTGTCACTTTAATATACCATATAAAGATAAGGAGTTTGTACGTTCTTCCCGTGTCTGTGTGGGTTTCCTCCGGGTGCTCCGGTTTCCTCCCACATTCCAAAGATGTACGGGTTAGGAAGTTGTGGGCGTGCTATGTTGGTGCTGGAAGCGTGGCGACACCTGCAGGCTGCCCCAGAACACCATGCAAAAAGATGTATTTCACTGTGTGTTTCGATGTACATGTGACTAATAAAGATCTTATCTTAACAATTCTGCCAATCTTTCTGTCATCTGCAAACTTTCTGATCATGCCATCTACACCCGCATCCAAATCACTCACATATATTACAAACAGCAAAGGTCCCAGCAACGTTCCCTGCGGAATACCACCAATCGCAGGCATCCGATCACAAAAAGAACCCTCCACCACCACCTTCCGTCTCCTGTTGCCAAGCCAATTTTGGATCCAATTTGCCCACCAGTTCTGAATCATATGGGCCCTAACCTTGTCAATCAGTCTCCAGGGTTGTGAAGGTATTTAAAGAGGAGACAGGTAGGGCAGGCATGGTAGTGTAGCAGTTAGCGTAACGCTACTACAGCGCCAGCGACCTGGGTTCAATTCCGGCCACTGTCTGTAAGGAGTTTGCACGTCCTCCCCGTGTCTGCGTGGGTTTCCTCCGGGTGCTCCGGTTTCCTCCCACATTCCACAGACGTACGGGTTAGGAAGTTGTGGGCATATTATGCTGGCGCCGGAAGCGTGGCAACACTTGCCCCCAGAACACTCTACGCAAAAGCTGCGTTTCACTGTGTGTTTCGATGTACATGTTACTAATAAAGAAATCTTTTATCTTATCTTAAATTATTGAACGATTGGGGGCATTGTGTGTCATGGGGAAGTGAGACTGAAGCCACTTTGCACCTGTTCCTCAGCTGGCTGAATCAGCATTGCATTTCTGGAGGCAGTGTGTGGGGAGTGGGAAGTTGGTTATTCCAGCGTGGGACCTCTGGCTCCCCTCTGCCTTCCCCCATTTGACGCGCAGGTCGGAGGTGAGCTGACGTGGGTGGAGGCCGTCAGTAGCAGGTGGCTGCTGGCCCGGAGGAGCCAGCTCCATCCAGCTCAGTCACCACCGATGCCTGCCCTCAACGGAGTTCAAAGGAAGCGGACAGGAAGACTGAAGGATAATAAAATGGCACAAATTCTCTCCATTTGGGAATTGTTCCTTCAGATTAATTGGGAACAGTGAGAGAGGGAAGCAAGGGAATCAGTGAACCATCTGTTGTTGGGAAATTACCAGAGTTTGCACATAAAAAATAGAACACCTTGAAGACGTGGAGCTCAGGCGCAGTGGGGTTTGTGGGGAACAGGTCAAGCCTGACAGACGTGAGTGAATTTTCGAAGGAGCTGACTAAGGGATGGGTATGTCCAGAGTCGTAATTTATAGGGACTTAGGAAGGCATTCAGGAGACTCTTAGTTATTGGATGAAAGATGATTCATTGGCTTGGATGGAGAGACAAGAGACCGCGGATGCTGGAACCCAGAGCAGAAAATGAGCTGTTGGAGCATCAGAAGTGAGCCCAGTGTTCCTGGCAAAAGCGAAGCAGAGATTTGAGGTGGGTCATCGGCGGGGGAGTGCAGCTTAACGCCGTCCACTGCTCTGTGGAGGACTGGATGGTCATCAGCCTGGTTGGATATGTCCTGCTTTTTGTGAAGTTATCCACTGGAGCAATTTTGGGTTGATGCCAGTGTTAGAATAGCGTGGGGAGAGCATGCAAACTCCACACGGACAGCACCGGAGGTCAGGATTGAACCTGGATACCTGGCACTGGGAGGCAGTGGCTCTACCTGCTGTGCCAGCATTGCCCTCTGTGGTGGGAGACTAACGAGGAGATGTAGGTACCTGTGGTCTCCCAGGTTATGAGCTCATTCTGCTAATGGACTGCAGAGACACGTTCGGTCTGTAGAGCATTGGCGTGATCTATTGGTTACGAGATCACAGAGCTCTGTCTATTCCACGCAACCTTGGCTGCTTGGTAGTATGTTGGTTCTGCTGCCTTTATACCCTGCTCATTAAACCAGGGCTGACCCTCCAACTCGAGGACAGAATGGGGGATATTGCAGCCATGAAGTTACAGATACTTATTGGAATTCAAGTTCAGACGAAGCCATCCAGTCCTCAGTGTGATTTTCCAACAAGCCGACTGGGTGTGGGTGAGAGATTCCTTCAGTCCAATGAACTCCTAGCCGGTGAGACCACCTCCTCACTGACCACCCCCTGCAGAGGGCAATGGCAGTTGGGAACCCGGATCTGGATTTAGTCAGCAATCTGCTCAAATCTCCAGTCTTGGGAAATTCGGGCAGGTATGCGTAAGTTCATAGAGCAGGCCCTTCGGCTCACAATGCTGTGCCGACATTTTATCCTGCTCTAAGATCTATCTAACCCTTCCCTCCCACATAGCCCTCCATTTCTCTATCATTCATGTGGCATCTAAGAGTCTCTTAAATGTCCCTAATGTATCTGCCCCCACAACCTCTGCCGGCAGTGCGTTCCACGCACCCACCACTCTCTGTGTAAAAAACTTACCCCTGACATCCCCCTTATACCTTCCTCCAATCACCTTAAAATTACACCCCCTCATGTTAGCCATTTTCACCTTGGGAAAAAGTCTCTGACTGTCCACTCGATCTATGCCTCTTATCATCTTGTACACCTCTATCAAGTCACCTCTCATCCTCCTCCTCTCCAAAGAGAAAAGCCCTAGCTCACTCAACCTATTCTCATAAGACATGCTCTCCAATCCAGGCAGCATCCTGGTAAATCTCCTCTGCACCCTCTCTAAAGCTTCCACATCCTTCCTATAATGAGGCGACCAGAACTGAACACAATACTCCAAGTGTGGTCTCACCAGAGTTCTATAGAGCTGCAACATCACCTTGTGGCTCTTGAACTCAATACCCCGACTAATGAAGGCCAACATACCATACACCTTTTTAACAACCCTATCGACCTGCGCGGCAACCTTGAGGGATCTATGGACGTGGGAATACATGGGATGTTTAGTCATCCTGTAGCAGGCTGCCTGGACCTGGAACCCTGAGATATCTTATCATCCTGGGACAGACTGTCAGGTCTTGAGACAATGGGTTGTCTAGTCATCCTGCAGTAGACTGTCTGGTCCTGGGGCTGTGAACCGTCTGGACATCCTGCAGCAGACTGTGTGGTCCTGGTAGCTCTCTGTGTGTGGCAGAACTCTGGGGTGTTTGGCCTTCACGGACTGTCCCCTAGACTGTGTGAGGGCAGTGAAATCTCTTGCACTTGCCAGGGTGGAGTTTGGACCATTGGACTGGGTGGGATCTGTGGCACAGCACGTTCCATCTCTGGCGGAGTAGCAGTTTCATCCCTAGAGCCCGGCGGCTCTCCCAGTGGGAGTTTGGGTGTGGGTGTGGCTGTTGTCCTGGTCTCCAGAACACGCAGAACACTGTGGGACACTGTCAAGAGCATCAGTCGCAGGGGGCATGAAGGACATCTGAACTACCTCGTGTACTGAGCCCCTGGCAGTCTGCGGCTAATCGGGAGACAAACAGTTGTCTATGTTCTTGCAGTGAGAAGGTGGGGCAGTGGGAGACCAAGTGCATTGGGGGGGCGAGGGGGAGACTCAGGCAGGAGATCAGTGTACGACTAGGAGCTGGTCCCCGAGTGGATGGTGCTGTTAGAGAGGAGATCTGGGAGTGAGGGTAGGAGGTCAGTGAAGACTGAGTTGAGCAGGTAATTGGTATATTATTGTCACACGTACCGAGATACAGTGAAAAACTTTCATTTACATGCAATCCAGACAGATCTTTCCATACGTAAGTACATCGAGGTAGTACAAAAGGAAAACAATAACAGAATACAGAATATAGTGTTACAGTTACAGAGAAAGTGCAGTGCAGGCAGACAAATAAAGTGCGAGGGCCATGATGAGGTAGATTGAGAGATCAGGAGTTCCTCTTTAAAGTTCAAGATTCTGACAACAGCAGGGCAGAAGGTGTCCTTGAGCCTCCCGATTAGCCGCTAATTACCAGGGACTCAGTACGTGAGGAAGTTCAGATGTCCCTCACACCTCCTTTTGTTTCTTCTGCCTGATTTGGGGGGCGGGGGAAGGGAGAAGAGAGAACGTCAGAGGTGGGTGGGTGATATACCAAGGCAGCGAGAGGTATAGACAGAGTCCATAGAGGGGAGGCCGGTTTCCGTGACGTGCTGGGCTGTGTCCACAACTCTCCACAGTTTCTTGTGGTCCCGGACAGAGCAGTTGCGTTGATAATACAATAAGACTCTCCAATCACCATTGGGACTTGGTGGTGCTGGATTAACAGATTTTCCGGACTATTTGAGGTTATGGAATGCCCCAACTCATTTGTCATTCACTTATTTTGGATGTTAAAGACAGTCTTATAATGAATGTCTCAAGGAGCCAGGTAAGTTTAAAGGGAGCGTGGAAACTGGAGCCCCGGTGAGTGGGAAGGAAGTGTGGCCAACATTACAGGCACAAGAGACCGCGGATGCTGGAATCTGGAGCAACACACAATCTGCTGGAAGAACTCAGCGGGTCAGGCAGCATCTGTGGGAGGAAAGGAATTAATGATGCAGGGTTTTGATCAGAAGCACCGACAATTCCTTTCCTCCCACAGATGCTGCTCGACCCGCTGAGTTCCTCCGGCAGATTGTGTGTTGTGGCACACATTACCCTGGTGAGCCAGATGCTCAAGCATCAGAATTTCTGAATGGTTGGATAGCAGATTATCAGGGTTTTTTTTTATTGTGAATGGGTTTAAAATATGAATCACACACAATGGTGGAGAGTTGTACAGGCAGCTGGTAAATCTGGAAGAAAAATTTGGGAAACTTGGCTGTATCAGATGGGAATGTTCAGTGCCGGGAGTGGGAGTCTAAACTAGAAATCGTTCTACGCTCCATTGGTGACATCTCTCAGCCAGCACAAAGGGAAAAAAAAAGATGAAATTCATTTCGTCTCAGATAAAGAAATGCAACCAATTCACTTCCAATGTATTAATAGTTCTTTGGATTCCGAGCTTGAAGCATGAAATGGGGCTGAAATGCATACATTCTGTGGAATGAGAAGCAGAGATCTTTCCAAATAAACTAACACCAACATGTTCTGATTTCATTTTATCTTTGCTAATTGACCCTCTGATGACAAGAAAAGCTTTCATCTTTGCCCTGGTGATTTGGTCTGCAGGATATTGTGCTAAGCGGTGTGCCAGGCATGTGAATGATCTCGCAGCAATTACTGTGCCCTGCAGGTAGAGGTGAGCTCAGCTCTGTCAATTACTGTGTGAGTATCAGGCATCTGGGAGCAGGTTACACGCTGAATAACAACGTGAAGCTTCTTCCATTCCATTCCTGCTCCAGTTCAGGCTTCTGTGGAGAAGAGGAAAACCATTCAGAGTCCAGCTTCCGATCAGTGATCAAAGAAAATGCACGGGGACCCATTTTGTCCCATAAACCTCATAACCTGAAGCTGGGTTCGAAGGGAGAAGTTGGGTAGACGAGGACTTTATTCCTTGGAGCTTAGGAGACTGAGGGGTGACTTTATAGAGGTGTATAAATTCATGGGGGGCATAGATAGGGTAATCACAGTCTTTTTCTCAGGGTTGGGGTATCGTGAACAGGAGGACATGGGTTTAAGGGGAGAGGGGAGAGATTTAATAAGAATCTGAGGGGTAACTTTTTCACCCAGAGAGTGGTCAGTACCTGGAACGAGCTGCCAGAGGAAGTCGTTGAGGCAGGTACAATAACAACGCTTAAAAGGCACTTGGACAGGTTTGTAGACAGGAAAGGTTTGGAGGAATATAGGTCGAACACAGGCATATGGGACTAGCTCACATGGATATCTTGGCTGGCGTGGACCAGTTTGGCTGAAGGACTTGTTTCTGTGCTGTATGACGCTATGACTCTAAGAGCTGACAGGTGTTCTCAGTTTCCTGGGCATTGTCTCAATGCCGTGGGGAGTTTGGACCCACTTTTCCATTCTAATCCTGTTTTAAAGAAACGTTCAAGCTCTGCGTCCCTCCATCTCACATGGTCTCCCTGCTCTCACTGCCAAGGACCATCGCTGATCACAGATTCCTTCCCTTCCCCTTCTCTTCCCCATGTCCTTCAGGAGAAAGCAAGCGAAGGCCATTCAGCCCATCGAGTCTGCAACCCTTCCTATTCACTTCCTTTCCAAAACCTTTGGTCCTCCATTCACCACAACTCCTACCCAATCAAACCTGGCTCCCCCTCCCCTCAGAGCCCCGCTCCTCTCTCTAAAACCTCCGTGTTTCCCGAGTGCTGCCCTCACCTCTGCCCCCTCCGCAGGGGGATCCGACAGCCAGTCACCAGCGGATCCTGTCGGATCCTGTAGAGTGCTGACACCTCATCCGCTCATCCTGGACCATCCTGGAATATTGGGACAACCCCCACATGTCTCCACCGTAAACCGTCTTCGACCTCCGTCCACCCACCCCCGCCCCACATCACCTTCTCCTTCGCTCCCAAAAGCAAGCGCCAAGTTTCTTTTCCCTCAGCCCATTGGCCAAAAGTTTCCTCCAAGCCCCTCTCCCCAGCGCTGAACTCATCCTCCTGCCGTTCCACCCCAACACACAGCACACTTCCCGCTCCCTCAGTCCTGTTCCGCAGGCCCTGACTTCCTTCCTCCCACCAACATTAGCTGCTCGTCTCACCGCAGGTACCGCCTCCTGCTGGTTCAAATCCGCCACTGTTGTCCCAGGAAGAGTAACTCCAGAACCTGCCAGCTTCAACTTTCCCTCAAAAGACCTCCAGCGCGCTGTGGCGCCAAAGCCCATATTGTCCTGATCTTCATGTTAGAGTCAGGTTTTCCCTCAACTCATCTGATACCCACATCCATGTCTTTCTTACCCCCATTTTAACATCCTTGGGAAGACCGGTTTGCTGGTCTATTAACTGGACTTTCCTGCTCCCCAGTTAATTAACACCTTTCATGTTTACATTCTCACCCTTGCTTTGAACCTCCTCTGACTGATTGCCTCACCTACTGGTACGGAGGCTCCAATGCGCAGGATTGCAAGAGGCTGCAGAGGGTTGTAGACTCAGCCAGCTCCATCACGGGTACAACCATCCCGGCCATCGAGGGCATCTTCAAGAGGCCGTGCCTCAAGAAGGCAGCATCCATCACTGAGGACCCTCACCACCTGGGACGTGCCCTCTTCACGTTACTACCATGGGGGAGGAGGTGCAGGAGCCTGAAGACCCACACTCAATGATTCAGGAACAGATTCTTCCCCTCCACCATCAGATTTCTGAACCCATGAACACTACCTCGTTATTCCTTTTTTTTTGACACTATTTATTTACTTTCATGATTTATAGGCACGGTAGTGTAGCAGTTAGCGTAACACTGTTACATCGCCAGTGACCCAGGTTCAATTCCGGCTGCTGTCTGTAAGGAGTCTGTACGTTCTCCCCGTGTGTCTGCGTGGGTTTCCTCCGGGTGCCCCGGTTTCCTCCCACATTGCAAAGACGTACGGGTTAGGAAGTTGTGGGCGTGCTGTGTTGGCGCCGGGAGCGTGGCGTCACTTGCGGGCTGCCCACAGAACACTACGCAAAATATGCATTTCACGGTGTGTTTCAATGTACATGTGACTAATAAAGATATGGAACATAGAACATTGAACACTACAGCACAGTACAGGCCCTTCAGCCCACAGTGTTGTGCCGACATTTTATCCTGCTCTACGATCTATCTAACCCTTCCCTCCCACATAGCCCCCTATTTTTCTATCATTCATGTGTCTTATTCATGTATCTTATCTTATAATTTTTATGTCTTGCACTGTACTGCTACCGCAAAACAACAAATTTCACATCATCTACGTCAGTGATAATAAACCTGACTCTGAGTCTTCATGTTTTAGCACTCCCTATCCCTGGCATCTTCTCAACCCTGCCAGTGCCTCTGGACTTATCAATCCCTCAGCCTCATGGTCTTCCGCAAACTTAATCCCTCCAGTACAGCTGGACGCAGCTCTGAGCTCAGGAATCTTCTCCCGAAACCTCTCTCCCTTGCTTTCCTTCAGAGTTTCCCCTTAAAATCTATCCCAAAAAGTGCTGGAGGAACTCAACGGGTCAGGCAGCATCCACGGAGGGAAATGAACAGTCGACGTTTCGGGTCGAGACCCTTCATCAGGACCGGAAAGGAAGAGGGGAGAAGCCGGAATAAGAAGGTGGGGGGAGGGGGAGGAGCACACGCAGGCAGGGGAGAGGTGTTCAGGTGAGAGGGAGGAAGATGGGTGGGTGGGGGAGAGGGAGAAGATGTAACAAGCTGAGAGGTGACAGGTAGAGGAGGCCGAGGGCTGAAGAAGGAGGAATCTGAGATGTCCTCCTTTTTCAGTATCCGGAGATTCCCTTTCACCACCATCAATGCTGCCCTCACCCGCATCTCCTCCACTTCCCGAATGTCTGCACCCCCCCCCCCCCAACTCCCCCCCGACATAACAGGGAGGGGGTTCCCCTTGTCCTCACCTACTACCCCACGAGCCTCCGCATCCAACACATCATTCTCCGCAACTTCCGCCGCCTCCAACGGGATCCCACCACCAGGCACGTCTTCCCCTCTCTCCCTCTCTCCACAGGGACTGCTCTCTCCGCGACTCCCTTGTCCACTCGTCCCTCCCCACTGATAACCCCCCTGGCACTTATCCCTGCAACCGCACCAAATGCTACACCTGTCCCTACACCTCCTCCCTCACCACCATTCAGGGCCCTAGACAATCCTTCCAGGTGAGGCAGCGCTTCACCTGTGAGTCCGAGGGCGTCATTTATTGCACATGGTGCTCCCGGTGCGGCCTCCTCTACATCGGTGAGACCCGACGCAGATTGGGTGACCGCTTCGTCGAGCAACTTTGCTCCGATCGCCGCAACAGCCAGGACCTCCCGGTGGCCGCCCACCTCAATTCCACACCCCACTCCCACACTGACATGTCTATCCACGGCCTCCTCTACTGCCACGTTGAGGCCAGGCGCAGGTTGGAGGAGCAACACCTTGTATTCCATCTTGAGGGTCTACGACCTGATGGCCTCAACATCGATCTCTCTAACTTCCGGTAACCCCGCCCCTGCTCTTTCTTTCCCCCCCCCCCCACCCCTATGTCTTCCCTTATTCCTGTGACTCCTTTCCCCCGCCTTGATGACCTGCCCACCTCCTCTCCTCCCCTCCCCCATCCTTTATTCCATGGTCCACTGCCCTCTCCGACCAGATTCCTCCTCCTTCAGCCCTCTGCCTCCTCTACCGATCACCTGTCGGCTTATTACATCTTCTCCTCCTCCCCCACCCACCCACCTTCCCCCTCTCACCTGGACTCACCTCTCCCCTGCCTGCGTGTGCTCCTCCCCCTCCTCCCACCTTCTTATTCTGGCTTCTGCCCTCTTCCTTTCCGGTCCTGATGAAGGGTCTCGACCCGAAACGTCAACTGTTTATTTCCCTCCACGGATGCTGCCTGACCTGCTGAGTTCCTCCAGCATTTTGTGTGTGTTGCTCCAGATTCCAGCATCCGCAGAATCTCTTGTGTCTTAAATCTATCCCTTTGAGTTATAGACGGCAGAGTGGCACAGCTGGTAGGGCTGCTGCCTCACTGCACCGGAGACCCGGGTTTGATCCTGACCTCCGACGCAGTGTGGAGGTTGCACGTTCCCCCTGTGTCTCCGTGGGTCCCCCCCTCCCCCCCGGGTGCTCCGGTTTCCTCCCACATCCCAAAGACGTACGGAATCGGTAGGTTAACTGGTTGCTGTACGTTGTCCCTAGTGTGTGGGTGAGGGGTAGAATGTGGGGGGGTGTTGCTGGGAATGTGGGGAGAATGAGACGGAATTAGCGTAGAAGCGATGTAAATGGGTGCTTGAGGTCAGTGTGGACTCAGTGGCCGAAGGACCTGTTTCCATGGTGAATGACTCCAGTACAATATATAAAACAGTTCATGTTCCTTGTGGGGCCTTTGCAGGCCTTTGGGGTTCTTTTAATACATTAAAGTCCCAAGTTGCAGCTGTTGTTATCCCTTAACCGACTCCCCCCCAAAAAATGCAAATCAGCTGCGTGCATCTCATTGGCTACCTGTGGGATCTTGCTGTGTGTAAATGAGGTGCCCCTAATTCATTCTCTGGGGGCCTTGGGGTGACCCAAGGACATGTCTTGGACTGTATTCATTGGAGTACAGAAGAATGAGAGCGGACCTCATAGAAACATTTCGAATGTTGAAAGGACTGGACAGAGTAGATGTGGCCAAGTCGTTTCCCTTGGTGGCTGAGTCCAGGACAAGAGGGCACAGTCTTAGAATTAAGAGGGTACCCGTTTAGAACAGAAATGAGGAGAAATTTCTTTAGCCAGAGGGTCGTGGATTTATGGAATTTGTTGCCACATACAGCTGTGGAGACCCGATCATTGGGGGTGTTTAAGATTGATAGGTAACTAATTAGTCAAGGGATATGGGGAAAAGGCTGGGAACTGGGGCTAGATAGGAGAACAGCTTAGCTCGTGGTGAAGTGGCGGAGCAGACTCGATGGGCCGAATGGCCTACTTCTGCTCCTTCGTCTTGTGGTCTTGTGACAAAGCATCATACTGACAGGAGCTGGCTGTGGGGCTTGTGAAGGAAGTATCCCCTGCCACAATACACAGAGGGAACCTTTCATTGCTGGGCCTGTTCCAACAATATTGTTCCCCCGACTCTCACCGCCGCCCCCCTTCCAACAATTCACTGAGGCACAGTGCAAGTTTGAGACAGCACTTAAAATAATATCAGGTTTGAACTTTTCAGAACCTATTTCTTTGAGCAGCCTGACATTAAAACCCAAGACTGATTTTGTTGCGATGTCAGTTTAGTTGATTTCTGTCACTGGTGATTTTGATCTTCCTTCATCTTTATCCCCGCACACTTCAAGCTGTCTCCCGCCGGGATTCTGACAACCTCCTGTCTTCTGACAATTAGTATCCAGCAGAAGACAGTTTGCAAATGCAGATCTGCCTTGCTCAGTGTCCCATTACCCCTTTCCGTTGCTGCACAACCTGTGACCTGATTATACATTCACTGAAGGGGTGGCCCAGTGGTACAGCTGGTCGAGCCACTGCCTCACAGCTCCGGTGACCCCGGTTCGATCCTGACCTTGGGTGCTGTCTGTATGGAGTTTACACGCTCTCCCTGGGACTGCGTGGGGTCTCCAGTTTCCTCCCACATTCCGAGATGTGCTGGTGGGTTAGTTGTTTGCCGGAGTGCAGCAGAGAGGTAGGAAGACCGGGGAAGGTTGAGCGAGAATAGGTTACAGGCAAATAAATGGGGATGGGATTTCTCTGTGAGCTGGCACAGACTGAATGGGTTGAATGGACTCCTATGTTGTAGTCAAGTCAAGTCAAGTCAATTGAGTTTGTTGTCACATGCACAAGTCCACGTATGCAATGAAAAACTTACTTGCAGCAGCATCACAGGCACACAGCATCAGAGACACAACATTCACGTGAAAAACATAAATTAAACAAATTATACAAAATTATACCAAAATGAACACAATTGGAACAAAAAAAAACAATGCAAAGTGGTCATAGTGTTGCTGTACTGAGGGAGTGATTATGGTTTTGTCGGTTGGTCAAGAACTGAATGGTTGAAGGGAAGTAGCTGTTCCTGAACCTGGTGGTGGGGACTTCAGGCTTCTGTACCTCCTGCCGGATGGGAGCTGAGAGAAGATGGCACGGCCTGGATGGTGGAGATCTTTGATGATGGATGTTGCCTTCTTGAGGCAGCACCTCCTGTAGATACTCCCGATGGTGGGGAGGGACGTGCCCGTGATGTATTGGGCAGAGTCCACTCCTCTCTGCAGCTTCTTACGTTCCTGTGCATTCGAATTGCCGCACTGGATCATGATGCACCCGGTCAGGACACTGTAAGAGAATATGAGAAATTTTCAGAGTCCACACCACAGCTCTGACCTTCTTAACTAAAATGCTGGAAACACTTAGCAGGTTGGGCAGCATCTGTGGGGAGAGAAACAGAGTTAACACTTCAGGTCGAAGACCCTTCGTCAGAACCAGGAAGGAGACAGAAGAAGGTGCAGGGAGGGTGGGAGAGGGGGCATCTCTGACAGGGTAGAACTGGGGTGACCGTGGGGATAAGCTGTAAACAGGGTGATCTGGTCAGTGGGTGAATGCGAGCAGTTAGAGAGGGAGAACGTGGACAAGAGAACATGGACAGCTACACTCCTGCATTCTGTTGTCCACGTGTTGGGACATGTACAATCAGTTGAAGCACCAACAGGATACCATTAGTCAGTAGGCTGCACGTCCTGATGTCCGAGAATCAATTAGGTTCTGGACCACAGCAACCGGGAGTTAAACAGCAAGCAGCTGGTCAACACAATGGTCAAGTCATGATCAGGAAGTTACTGGCCATTTAGGCAAAATTAGAGTCAGCAACCCTTGCTGGAACATGCGTTATTCCATTACACGAGGTGTACAACAAGGTATGTCCACCTCCATCTCACATCATCCCACTTCTTCCTCGAACAGAGGCCCCTCCAGTTCCCCTCCAACAACACACTCACTCACCCGGCTGAACTTGTTCTCACGTTGAACACCTCCTCCTTCAACTCCACTCACTTCCTCCAGATCAAAGGTGTAGCTGTGGGCACTCACCGTGCCTGTCTCTCTGTGGGCCAGTGTTGGGGTTGGAGGACTGAAATGGGGGGACTTACCCAGTTCAAGTGAGTTCCCCAACACAGAACAGCAACAAGCTGTTCCCGGGGACACACGCCGAGACTAACAGTGAGCGTTGCTGGAAATGTCATCGACTTGGGGAAAAAGACACACTCTGGTCTGCCCGAAACTTGTTGGTCTTTGAGTACAACGAGAATGCTGGCTGGCATGTTCCAGGATGCAGGAGTGTACGTGCTGAGGGAGAAAGTGAAGGCTCTGTGGGGAAGGACTGCAGTCCAAGGTCCTGCCACCTCTGGTCACTGAGGGGCTGGTTCCTGTGTAACAGCCTCTCAAACACATGGAACGTAGAACAGGCCCTTCAGCCCATGATGTCTGTGCTAGACATGATGCTGAATTAAACAAAACATGATGACTGTGCCCGCACATGATCCATATCCGCACATTCCTGCACGTTCAAGTACCGGTATAAGTGCCTCTTAAACACCACGATCCTCTCTGCTTCCACCACCGGCCATTTCCCTGGGAACTGCCTACGCGGATGCTGCCGCAAAGGATGCTGCTTTCCACGGTCGCCTTACCATCTATTCAGACGGAGATAGACAACTCTTGAATAGACCGGCCCTGCCTGACATGGGGAGTGTCGAAAAACTTCAGGGGGACATCCCTGCAAATCAAATTAAATTGTGGAAACAGCAGGACCACCCCTGCTGGACAAGTTTGTGTACAAGGTACATTTTTACCGATTTTACTTAATTACACACATGCAATGACACATATGGGTAAGGAGGGGATGGTAGGAGGGGCACTACAAACTTGGTGACACTTATTAGCTCAGACAATGGGCCACATTTTACTGCCAATGTAAATGAGGAACTGTGCCAACACCTTAGAACAAAGCAACAGTTTCACTGCGCCCATCACCTCACAGAATTGTGGAATTGTGGAAAGAGCAAATGGCACATTGAAAAATAAGTTGGCCAAATTACCTGAGGAGACAGGACTGAACTGGTTGAAAGTACTTCCTCTGGCTCTTTTTGAAATGAGAATTACACCGCACACAAGCACAGGAATAACTCCAGCGGAGATATTATTTGGAAAACCGCTGCGTACACCCTGGGCAGCAGGTAAAAACATAGAAATGTGTCTTGAGCTACATGCCCTTAGTGAAAGAATGATTAGTTATGTACAAAAACTAACTGTGTGGTTCTTGAGATTCTACGTTCGCGGGTACATAACACTCAGAGAAAAGTTGAAGGACAACCATAGTGGATACATCACTCCGATTGTAAGAGGATTGGCCCAGGGAAAGGGCAGCATGACGTGACGGAGGACAAGCAAGACCCCCGATGAGACTTATAAGTGGCGAGAATGGACAATTATAGTATCTATAAGTATTTTGGGATTTGTTTTGGGCATCCTTGTAATGAATACCTTGACGCAAGGGGGAAAGTGTTCAAACCATGTAGCTAAATGGGAATGGCATGACAATATGTATCTACACATGTCCTTAATGTATGCATATACCAACTTATAGTGGTCAGGGGATCCCTATGGTAGCAATACCTTTTAACGACACTGAACATAAGGCATGGAAGTGTCACTCTAACAGGACCCAGAAGAGCACCGGGACAGAGGCATGTCAGCCTATGGCAAACATATTTACTAAGTGGTATAAGCCCAAATATAATCAGTCCAGAGAGCCCCCGCATTTTACACTGCCCAAGGGAGGAACATGTGCAGAATATCACCCATTTAGCTAACCACATCAAGGAACGGATAATCGAGGTACGGGAAGTAGGAGCATCCCTGGGACCATCTTGGTGGCCTTTTAAGGGATGTTGGACAACCTTTATCCAGGGTATATGTGTCCTCGCTGTTATTCTTTGCTAATATTGCTCTTATGGTGCTTTTGTATGCTAAAAGGAGGGAATGTAGAAGACAATGGGAAGAGAGCTCTGGTGAACAAAGGGTTACTCTCTCTCTCTCTACTGGTAAATAGCTTGAGCCATCTGCTTCTCTGGAATGTGGCGTGATTGACAAGGAGTTACTGGGCTGAAACGTCAAGGCCACAAGGAAACAGGGTTGTTTTTGACTAACTGTGAAAGAACGTGTTAACCTGTACGGCTGCACACAGCAGCCTCAACTTGACCGATGGTAGCGTGAGCTGGTCAAGCATACCCAAATATGGCTATGCCTGTGCAGTAGGTGGACACCCACTGGAGAACAATGTATTTAAGTTTGTTAGCACCCTGTATTCTTCGAGTTGGGCCACGTGCAGGGAAGAGCAGCACTGACTGTTTGCTCCTCCATGTACCCCCAGTCCCACTAGCTGTAAACAATAACGAACTTTTTGTACGCTCCTTGGTTCTGCTGTTCTCTGCTTTATTGCAGCGTGGTTTGACTTTCTCAGGTGTATTGTCCAAAGAGGCCACATGAGTGGCAATGGCGCCTTGTACACAGAATGTGCTCGCACTCCCAATGTACAGACCCGATAACACGATGAATGTACGGACTGAACGACACTGTGAATGTGAAGGAAGCCATGCACTGGATTTGTAACTCCTGTACGTATTTTTAACTTATTTTTTGAAATAAAAACGGCAGCAACTGCCAACACAGAGTTCAGAAGGACGTGACGTTTGGCTGTTCCTGACCAAAGCAGATTTCTTGCCTGATATTTTTAGCGTGATTCCTACTTTCTAGAAAACTTCCAACCAAAAGCTGGGCAGAGGTAAATGACCGCAGATGCCGGAAATCTGAAAGGAAGACGGAGAATGCTGTAGACACTCAGCAGGTAAGGCAGCATCTGTGGAGACAGAAACCAAGTTAACATTTCAGGTCAATGCCCTTGATCAGTTGACGAGAGCGGCCCTGGGCTATCCACTAATTTTCACCCTGCTTTCCAAAGGGTGGACGATCTCTGACACCTCGGTCTCCTTCCTCGATCTTCCCATCTCCATCTCAGGAGATTCCTCGTCCACTGACGTCTTCCACAAACCCACTGACGTCCACAGCTACCTCGATTACAGATCCTCCCACCTCTGAGCCTTCTGTCTATCAGCAGGGTGTACAGTTCCTATGAAGCCGATCGGGGAACAGCACCCGGTCCTGTGCCACACCCGGTACAGCCCTCCGAACTCCACAAGTTCAGATGACAGGCCACACCAGTTTTGTCAGCACTGGCCAGTAGCATTAACTGCGTGCTTCACCATCAACGGATGCTGCCTGACAGGCTGGGTCTTTCCAGCAATTCCTTTTTCCATTGAACAGCAGAAGCACATGTGATGCAGGGTAACCGTTTCCGGTTACCCTGCATCACATGTGGGTAACGCGGAGGAGAGGATGTGAGGTCATCGGTCGGGCACTGGGGGTTGGCACCGGCAATGACAATGGGACAATGCTAGTGTCAAAAGCAGCAGGAGAGGCAACAGTCCAAGCACCAGCTCCAGCACTGAATGGGAACATCAGTAAGTGGCTTATCTTCAGATATCTGCAGCATGAAATAAAGGCTGGCATCGTCATCGACTACCTCCGCAAAGATGTGAACCTGCCCTCTACAATTGCTGTAGTATCTGCACTGAGGGATCTCCCGCACTGCTGTAGTACCTGCACTGAGGGATCTCCCGCACTGCTGTAGTACCTACACTGAGGGATCTCCCGCACTGCTGTAGTACCTGCACTGAGGGATCTCCCGCACTGCTGTAGTATCTGCACTGAGGGATCTCCCGCACTGCTGTAGTATCTGCACTGCGGGATCTCCCGCACTGCTGTAGTATCTACACTGAGGGATCTCCCGCACTGCTGTAGTACCTGCACTGAGGGATCTCCCGCACTGCTGTGGTATCTACACTGAGGGATCTCCCTCACTGCTGTAGCATCTACACTGAGGGATCTCCCTCACTGCTGTGGTATCTACACTGAGGGATCTCCCACACTGCTGTGGTATCTACATTGAGGGATCTCCCGCACTGCTGTGGTATCTACATTGAGGGATCTCCCGCATTGCTGTGGTATCTACATTGAGGGATCTCCCACACTGCTGTGGTATCTACATTGAGGGATCTCCCGCACTGCTGTGGTATCTACACTGAGGGATCTCCCACACTGCTGTGGTATCTACATTGAGGGATCTCCCACACTGCTGTGGTATCTACATTGAGGGATCTCCCACACTGCTGTGGTATCTACACTGAGGGATCTCCCACACTGCTGTGGTATCTACACTGAAGATTGCATTGTTTCTGGGGATCTCAGTATGAGGATATCCAAGCAGGGAAGACATGAAGAGTGGAATCTCCCACTGGAGTTTGCGGCCTCTGTCCGATGCATCATGTTCTTCCCCCACCATGGTACCAGTGCACTCATTTCTCCTGCAACATTTGTTACAGATGATGCAGATGCTCTCCTGTCTGCCTGACGTGCAGTGCATGTTCACTCATTTGTACAGCTGATCACCCAGGTCAACCTGGTTCTGTGTTTCCTTCTTCGTGCAAGTCTGGGTCCAGTCCCGTGAGGGAGAAGGGCAGCGAAATGAAAGCTCTCTCTGGAAACGAAGAGCGAGTAGAGCAGAGTAAAAACACACAACATGTGGCAGGTTGTTAACACATGCGGGAGTCAGGCTGATGAAAGATCGTCCACCTGAAACGGTGACTGTTTCACCTTCCACGGCTGCCGCCTGACCTGCTGAGTGTTTCTGATTTCATTTCAGATTTCCAACATCCGTAGCTTGTTTTTGTGTTTTGTGTCGTGACAGAGAGAGACAGAGAGAGACAGAGAGAGACAGAGAGAGACAGAGAGAGACAGAGAGAACTGGAAGCAAATATTCAGTGAATCTGACATTGTTGTACATGCATGTGAGTGGGAAGGCAGGTTGTGAGAGCTGAGAGTAGCAGGACATTTACACAAGGAGGCGAAGGTCATGGCTGAGATACGAAATGAGGGCTTTACACTCGCCTTCATCACGAAAGAAGATGCTTCTGTAATCTCGGCCGAGGACTGGGCAGTGTGAAAGTGAATGCCCTTGCTGCATGATGCTGCCTCATTCCATCGCAGTCCTTGGTCATGGTCAGAGTAGATGCCATGCTCAGGTCCTGGTGAGGAACATGACTGGTACCTTGTCCCACCACCTCAAGCATCCATTCCCTGCACCACTGGCACACAGAAGCCACAGTGTGCACCTTCACCCGAACCAGCCTCCCCTCCACGGACTCTGTCTACACTTCTCACTGCCTCGGGAAAGCAGCCAGCATAATCAAAGACCCCACCCACCCAGGACATTCTCTCTTCTCCTCTCTCCCATTGGGTAGAAGATACAAAAGCCTGAAAGCACGTACCACCAGGCTCAAGACAGCTTCTATCCCGCTGGTATAAGACTATTGAACAGACCTCTAAGATGGTAAAAGATGAACTTGATCTCCCAATCTACCTTGTCGTGGCCCTTGCACTTTATCTGTCTCCCTGCGCTGCACCTCCAGTGTCACTGAAACACTATCTTCTGTATTGTTTTCCTTTTTCACTATCTCAATGTACTGATATATGGAATGATCTGCCCTGGGTGGCACGCAAAAGCCTTTCACTGTATCTCGGTACATGTGACAATAATAAACCAATTCTATCCAGATAATGTCCTGCAGTTACTTGCCCAGGCTATGGCAAGAGCACCTCCCAAACCTGCAACCGCTGTTACTAAGGACAACGGCAGCAAGTACAAGGGAGCACCACCACGCGCAGGTTCCCCTCCAATCCGTCCACCATTCTCCAATCTCACAATCCTCCAATCTGACTCGGAAATATATCGCCGTTCCTTCCCCGTCGCTGGGTCAAAGTCCTGGAACTGCCTCCCTTAACAGCACTGTGGGAACACCTTCACCAGCTACCGTTTGGCACACCACTAACTTCTCAAGGACAGTTCCGGACAGGCAATAAATGTGAACCTGGCCAGAGGCATTCGCAAATACATTTTTTAAAAGTGATGCCATTCTTGAATGAAACTGAGATGCTGTTGATCTGATTTGGAAGTTCAATTGGATGTTGAAATTGCTGCAGCTCATTTTCCTAGTTTCTTGGCCAACGTTCCTTACCAACAAAGATCTAGAAGCAAATTATTTACTGGATTGTATCCAATTTGTTTGTGTGTGTAAAGTAGGTGCAATCTTACCCTACACACATTCCACACTGTCTGAACTGGGGCGAGACGGTGAGCTATATAACAACGACTTACAATTTCATTGACTACTTTTTGCAAAAGCCAAATACTGCGGGTGCTGGGAATCTGAAATAAACACAACGAAGCTGGAAATACTCAGCAGGTCAGGCAGCATCTGTAGTGAGAAACAGTGTCAAATTTTCAGACTGATGGAGACCGAAGAGACAGCAGATGCTGGAACCTGGAACAACAGTGGGTCAGCGGGTCGGGCCGCATCTGTGGAGGGAAATAGGCAATGTTTCGGGTCGAGACCCTTCATCTGGACTGAAGGATAGAGGGGAGGTGGTCTCTTCCCCTCACCTCTCTATACTGACTATCTCCACTCCACCTTTCAGTAGAAATGATTGGTCTTGACCTGAAACGTCGTCTGTCCATTCCCCTCCACAGATGCTGCCTGACCCACTGAGTTCCTCCAGCACTCTGTGTGTTGCTTTCTGATTGATATTGGTTTATTGGTATTGGTTTATTGTTGTCACTTGTACCGAGGTACAGTGAAAAACTTGTCTTGCATACTGATCGTACAGGTCAATTCATTACACAGTGTAGATACACTGAGTTAGTACAGAGTGCATTGATGTAGTACAGGTAAAAACAAAACAGTACAGAGTAAGGTGTCACAGCTACAGTGGAAGGGCAGTGCAGGTAGACAATAAGGTGCAAGGTCACAACAAGGTAGATTGTGAGGTCAGAGTCCATCTCATTGTATAAGGGAACCGTTCAATAGTCTTATCACAGTGGGATAGAAGCTGTCCTTAAGCCTGGTGGTACGTGCCCTCAGGCTCCTGTATCTTCTGCCTAATAGGAGAGGAGAGAAGAGAGAATGATCCAGGTGGGTGGGGTCTTTGATTATGCTGGCTGCTTCACCGAGGCAGTGAGAGGTATAGACAGAGTCCATGGAGGGGAGGCTGGTGTCCGTGACGCGCTGGGCTGTGTCCACAACTCTCTGCAGTTTCTTGCAGTCCCAGGCAGAGCAGTTGCTGTACCAAGCCGTGATACATCCAGATAGGATGCTTTCTATGGTGCATAGATAAAAGTTGGTGAGTGTCAAAGGGGACACACCGAATTTCTTTAGCCTCCTGAGGAAGTAGAGACACTGGTGAGCTTTCTTGGCCGTGGCGTCTACATGATTTGACCAGGACAGGCTGTTGGTGATGTTCACTCCTCGGAACTTGAAGCTCTCGACCCTCTCGAGATCACCTTCTGTCAGAACTGAACTAGCACAGTTCTCTCTCCACAGATGCTGCCCGATCTGCTGAGTATTTTCAGCATTTTAGTTAATTTTTTGAAGTTTGTTTTTTTTCCCCAATAAACACACCAAAATGAATAAATGTTCTGCTTGGCTGAACATTTATTTTTACAATCTTGTTTACATGATAGTATCAAAACATTCCATTATTACTCTGGAACATCACCTAGGACTTGTGGAATGGCTGGACTGACCATTGGGCTTTACATTCTCATTCCTGCTTAAAGACACAGAGCTTCAGTAAACAAGGGGTTGCACTAACAGCCAACGTTACAGTGAACAGCCAGTGTCATAGAAAACACACAGAGTTACAGTAAAGAGCCAGTGTTACAGTAAGCACAGTAGATTAAGATATCTTTATTAGTCACATGTACATCGAAACACACAGTGAAATGCATCTTTTGCGTCGAGTGTTCTGGGGGCAGCCCGCAAGTGTCGCCACGCTTCCGGCGCCAAAGTAGCACGCCCACAACTTCCTAACCCGTACGTCTTTGGAATGTGGGAGGAAACCGGAGCACCCGGAGGAAACCCCCGCAGACACATGGGGAGAACGTACAAACTCCTTACAGACAGCAGCGGGAATTGAACCTGGGTCACTGGCGCCGTAATAACGTTACACTAACCCTTACGTTACTGTGCCTGCCCATTACAGTACAGACATTATAAACAGCTTGTAGTCAGTGTTGTGGTAAACGTTATTATGGTAGCGTCATTGTTGTAGACTTGTTACACCACAGTAAACAGATTTGCATATATAAAGTAAAACTGAATGCTTCTGATTTCTCTTCTCTTTCTACAATTAAGTGTTATTTCTACATCTGGCTTCAAGCGATTGGACTTCCCTTTCCCCTCTGCACTCTGAGCAGGCTTGGCTCAGATGAGCCACTGGGTCCTTCTGGTCCAGAGCCGCATCCCAGCCCACTGAGCCCTCAGGGGCGCCGACCAGTGCAGAACAGAACTCTCCGAGGTCGATCCCGACGGCGTCAGGGTTTGGGCCGCGCCCTTCCTTGGATCCCGTCCAGGTGACAGCAGTTTGGGAATTGGCCCAGCGTAGAGCAGCCCTCGACGCCTGATGATACGCTGTGTATTCCGGGGGGAGGGGGGTTGTGGACACGTTGGGGTTGAGAGGTTGGGGCCCAGCAGATGTACAGGCTTCAGGAGTGGGGAGGGGGAAGATATGAAGGGCACAAGCCTTCCCAACATGAATCCTCACTGACCCACCTCTCCGAATATCTCTCCCTCCTACACCCAGTCACAAGCTCGCCCAGGATCTTCCACAATATCAGTGTTCCAAGCTCAAATCCAGGTCACCCTCACTGACCAGTCAGACTGTCCCACACCGTGTTCAAATGCAAGTGACTTTACACAGACGGTGTCATGGGATAGTTAACTTTATCATAAGACCATAATACAGGAGGAGAATTAGGCCATTTGGCCCGTCGAGTCTGATCCACCCATTCAATCATGGCTGATTTTTTTTTCAACCTTATTCTCCTGCCTTCTCCACGTAACCTTTAACCCCCCCCTTGCCAATCAAGAACCTATCACTCTCTGCATTAAATACACCCAATGACTTGGCTTCCACTGTCCATCGTGGCAATGAATTCCACAGATTCACCACCCCCTGGCTGAAGAAATTCCTCCTCATCTCAGTTCTAAAGGGACATCCTTTTATTCTGAGGCTGTGCCCTCGGATCCTGGACTCTCCTGCTGATGGAAACATCCTCTCCACGTCCACTCTATCCAGGCCTTTCAGTATATGAACCCATGAACACTGCCTCATTATTCTTTCTTTTGCACGCTATTTATTTTGTAATTTATAGATTGGATGCCTTGCACTGCACTGCTGTTGCAAAATAACACATTTCACGTCATGTGTCAGTGATAATAAATCTGATTCTGATTCAGTGAGATCCCCCCTCATCCTTCTGATCTCCATCAAGTCCAGGCCCGGACATCAAACACTCCTTGTACATTGAGCTTTACAAAGGGAGTCAGATCACTTCCCAATAAAGAGCAGAAGAGCGAGGTTAAGTGAGGTGAATTATGTCAGGTGTCCCCGGCAGTGAAATCTTCAGGACTGAGACCCTGGGCTTACTGAGTGGAGGCAGGAACCTTCAGTAGATGTGGAGTTAGCTCGCAGTTGTCCAACATTGACTAAAGTCCTACCCGGTTTGCTATGAGAGAGCGCAGGACCTTTTAAAGCAATGCTTAACAAAAGAAGAACAGGCTGCTGGTAAAGTCAATCCCTTCACAGCAAGGAGACAATTCATGCCTCAGCTTTCCCTGCCGCCTGGCTGTCCGCGCAGTTCCGGTCGAGGAGCAACTTCCCGAGTCACCGACAATCTTGGAATGCTTTCCCATCCGCGCTAGCTGATGCCAGGCTGCGGTTGGGTTAGGGGACACGGCCCCATAAAACTGGACAGTCAGAAAGGGAGGGGTGAGTGCGTGTGTGTAGGTGGAGCATCTGGGCAGATGGGTCCGATCAACCTGTGTGGATGAATGGGGTCAGGGGCAGGTACCTTGCCTCATTATTGGTTGGACTGAGCTCAGAGTCTAAACCAGAGCTAATTACCCAGGCATTGAAGTCACACCACCCGTTAAAAGCTGTGCAAGTAGCTTTGGTAGTCTACGTGCTGGTGGGGTGAACGTCGAATTCCCCAGCTTCCAGTAACCTGCTCCCCCTCAGTCCCAAATCTCCCTCCTCCTGATCTCCCCAGTTCCTCCTTCACCCACCCCAGCCCCCATCACCCCGTCTCTTCACCCTCCTCCACCCACTCTATCTGCCCGTCACCCCCACACCCCTCCCACTGGGTCTCCCCCCCCCCCACTGTTCCCCTCTGCCCCTCCCCACCTCCCTCCCTTGGTTCCAGGCTCCACCTTCCTCTCCAATCAGATTCCAGCATCTGCAGCCCGTTGGTGCCTCCACCTATCACCTCCCGGCCTCTGTCAGTAGGTCCACCCTCCCCTCCTCCGCCTGTCCATCACCCCTCCCCAACTGGATCCACCTATCACCTGCCAGCTCTTGCTCCAACCCCTTCCCTCACCTCTTTATTCCGGCCACCTCCCCTTTATCCTTCAGCCCAGATGAAGGGTCTCGACCCAGAAGGTCGACTGTCCGTTTCCCTCCACAGATGCTGCCCAACCCGCTGCGTTCCTCCAGCTTTGTTCGTTGCTCCAGATTCCAACATCTGTGGTCTCTCTTGTCTCTCCAAAAGCTTGAACACAAAGACTGCAGCAGTGCATTCATCATTTCACCCCACACCATTCCATTCCTTTGCCGTTTCTGGTGATAGCGAATGCTATTTGTAATGTTTCACATGATGTTATTTTAGATTAATCAATATCTAAGGTCACAACTGGATACGGGTCAACTGGGAAAACGGTTTTCCCTGAAGCAAAGAAGGCTGAGGGGGTGATCTTACAGCGGTTTATTAAATCCTGAGGGACATAGCCAGCATGGATAGTCAGAATCTTTTTCCCAGGTCGGGGGAGATCAAAACTAGAGGGCATAGGTTTAAGGTGAGAGGGGAGAGATTTAAAGGGGAAAGTTTCTCCACGCAGAGGGTGGTGGGGGTATAGAACGAGTTGCCAGAGGAAGTGGGGACAATTACAGTGCTTAAAAGACAATTGGATAGGCTCATGGACAGGAAAGATTTAGAGGGATAGTGGCCAAATGCAGGCAAATGGGCTGAGCAGAGATAGGCCCCTTGGTTGCCATGGACAAGTTAGAGTCATCGAGTTATACAGCAGAGGAACAGGCCCTTCAGCCCAACTCATCCATGCTGACCACGATGCCTACCTAAGCTAAGCGGGCTTCAACTCTGCAAGGCTGGCGGATCAGCAGTTGAAGTGTCTCAGCCAGCAGAGGAAGTAGCCTCAATGTGCAACCCCTGGCAGACACTTCGGTGGTTTAACAGGAAGTTTCTTTGGTCGGTCGGAAGTCTAAGGAATTTTTAAAGTAACATCTCCTTATGAGGAGTATGTGGTATGTGGGGGAAGAGGGTGTTCCTGGTACCACACAGCCATTTTAAGCTCTACCCAAAACTGGCTGCCAAATTAAGTCTAAGGCGACTGAGAGACAGTGATAGGGACACACAAGAGACTGGAGCTGTAATCTGGACCCTCGACGCAGGGTTTTGACCTGTAATGTCGACCGTTCCTCTGCCTCCACAGATGCTGCTCGAACTGCTGAGTCCCTCCAGCAGTTTATTTTTCACTGAGGGACAGTCACAACTTTTGACCCACTTCTCCTGGACGTCTCACAGACAAGTTCAGCCCTAATCTCACTCATCGCTTCCCCGTGATCAACTTCCGGTAAACGGCAGATGCCGTGGGAGCGACCTGTCGGTGGAGGCCGACCTCGATGGGGGAATTCACCAACAGGAGAGATCGAGACTTCAAACCCGGCGCCAAGCTCGCAGTCTACTGAGCGCCAGTGATCCTGGTCTCCTCTTTGCTTCTACCGATGCTGTCTCTGCAAACTCCTCCACACCTGCAGGCATGGACGTGTTTCTGTGCTGCATCGCTCCACGACTCTAAGTGAACCGGTGCCCTGTCCGAACAACATCATTGGTATTGAGGCTTGAATCGCACTCATCTGACTTTTCCGGACAACCCCATCACTCACAGAGCCCACAATGCACTCTGGAGGCGAACACTCCATCACAAGACAAGGTGGCCCAAGGGGCAGACAAAATTCAAGGGCACGGCAGTGTAGCAGTTAGCGTAACACTATTGCGGCGCCAGCGACCCGGGTTCAATTCCGGCTGCTGTCTGTAAGGAGCTTGCACGTTCTTCCCGTGTCTGCGTGGGTTTCCTCCGGGCGCTCCGGTTTCCTCCCACATTCCAAAGACGTACGGGTTAGGAAGTTGTGGGCATGCTACGTTGGCGCCAGAAGCGTGGCGACACTTGCGGGCTGCCCCCAGAACACTCTACGCAAAAGATGCATTTCACTGTGTGTTTCGATGTACACGTGAATAATAAAGAGATCTTAATCTTAAATGTGAAAACCCCATGGACCACTGGGAATCTGCAGCCCACAATCACTCAAAGCACTGAGGCATCTCAAACCTCCACAGCAGAAGCACAACGAAACCCACCAGCTTTCAAACTGCCCACCCACCCACACCAGAGCCTGTAGTCCCCTCATTGACTCCATCAGCCATCCCAGAACCCACAAACCGGGCTGGAAACAAACCATCGGTGTCCCCGAGGGACTGCCTCCGAGACGATGAACATTCTCCCAGGAGGCTGAAGGAGACCAGGGAGAGGAGCCCAGCCAGTTTCAGAGACCCACTAACTCATCAGGGAGCAGGAAGGCAAGCCGGTACTGATCTACAGATCTGGTCTACAGACCTTTATTGAGCTCCAACCAATCAGTATCAGGAGAGTTCCAGTTCTCTTCACAGTAAATCAGTATAAATTAATAAAGAAACTATCATATGTTATTTTAAAATAAATTATCTATTGCTCAGACTTCAACTTGTTATTCTATTAGAAAGGATGTGGTAGCAGTAGGGAGTGTGCAGAAGAAGGGTATTATAAGGAGAGACTGAGTATATTCTCATTGGAGCCCTAGGAGGCTGAGGGGTGACCTTATAGAGGTTTAAAACATTGTGAGGGGCAGAGATGGGGTAGGTGGTCAGTCTTTTCCCCCCAGGGTAGGGGAGTCTAAAACTAGAGGGCACAAGTTTAAGGTGAGAGGGGAGAGATTTAAAGGGGACCTGAGGGGTAAGTTTTTCCACACAGAAGGCGGGGGGTATCTGGAACAAGCTGCCAGGGGAGGTGGAGAAGGCAGATAAAATTACGATGTTGAAAAGGCATTTGGCCGGGAACTTGGGTGGGAATGGTATAGGCCTAATGTGGGCGCGGGATTAGTGTAGAGAGGCACGACGGTCGGTATGGACGAGGTGGGCAGAAGGGCCTGGTTCTGTGCTGAACGATTGCACTGTGCAAGTATTGGTCGGGAAATATCCTCTGATGGAGATGGGTGGAACATGGGGAGCACTGCCCGACTATTACGTTCCACCCTCAATAACCAGGTGGGTTCAGGTGGCTGTATGGTTCTATGGTTCTATGGCTGCACGTCAGCCAGAGGGTGTGGGGAAACCTCGCTGACAACGGAGCAGTGAAACTGCCAGGGAAGGAGCGTGAAAGGCAGCCAGAGGAGCGCGTAATGGGGTGTGTAGCAGGCAGGTGTATTGGGTGAGGTTTGTAATGGGAGGGTGGTGTGCGTAGTGGGCGCGGGGGGGCATGTCTTGGGTGGGTGCAGTGTGTAATGGGTGGGTGGACTATGCATGTGGTGGTTTTGGGTAGGTGAGGGTATGTATTGTGTGGGTTGGGGCTTTTTTTTTCAGTGGAGTGTGTATGGGGGTGGGGTGCGTATGGAGTGGATGAGGTGTGTATGCGGGCGTGTGTATTGGGTGGGTGGGATGTGTATGGGAGTGGGGCTGTGCACAGGTGGGTGAGGTGTGTGGGCTGTGTTCAGAGTCGATTGGATGTAGGGCTGTGTATGGGGAGGGTGGGGTTTGTTTGGAGTATGGGGCTGTGTATACAGTGTGTGGGGTGTGCATACCATGGGTGTGGCTGTGTATGGGGTGTGTATATGGTGTGTGTGGCTGTGTACAGGGTTGTGCATGGGGGTGTGGGACTGTGTACGGGCTGTATGTGGGGCTGTGTATTTGGTGTTTGGCAACGTGTATGGGGCTGTGTAGAGGTTATGTGTGGGGGTTGTGTCTGGGACTGCGTATTCAGTGTTTGGGGATGTGTATGGGGCTGTGTATGGGTTGTGTGTGTGGGGCTGTGTCTGGGACTGTGTATGGGTATTGTGGGGCTGTGTATTTGGTGTTTGGGGACATGTATGGGACTGTGTATGGGGTGAGAAGGCGTGTGCTGCGGAGGGGACTGTATACCCAGCAGGCAGGTGCTGTGGGCATGTGTGGAGCGGGTTGTGTTGGTGCTGATCTCTCCACATGGGCAGCGAGCGGGGATGGGTTCTCACTCCATCTTCTCCACTACCTTGGCCACCAGTGTCTGCAGGGCCTGAGCCCGTTCCTGGGCCACACGCAGCACTGTCTGGTGGTTGACCTTGGTTTGGCTGCTGTAGTCTGTCACCACCTGGTTGGTGATGAGGGAGATGCCGAACACTCGGATGCCGGAATGTCGGGCGATGATCACCTCCGGCACTGTGCTCATACCTGCAAAGAGAAACACCATTAGCACAGGCCCCGCAGAGTCGGATGGAGGGGAACACCAACCCCACCCAAGCCCAGTGCTAGTCCAGTCCAGACCCCCACACCACTCTGGTCCATTCCTCACAGACCCCCACTGCCCTTCTAGTGCCGGTTCACCAGGTGATCCTTGAAGAGCTGGCATTTCAGGAAAGCCCATTGGCTTTGTGCCTGTGCACTGGATCTTGGGAGGGATGGTCCACCACTCCCTCCCCCAGGGGTAAATGTCTCTTATATCAAACTTACTCCTCAGATCCCCTTCAAATTGTTGGGGGGTGGGATCCCTACTGGAGAGATTGGGGAAGAGGTGTTTGGCTCTCAAATAGAGGAGGCTAGGAGTGAGTACCATAGGCAGGTGACAGAAGGGACGTGTTCAGACAGGCTTGAGATGTGTCTATTTTAACGCAAGGAGTATAGTGAACAAGGTGGATGAGCTTAGAGCTTGGATTGATACTTGGAGCTATGATGTGGTGACCATTACGGAGACTTGGATGGCTCCGGGGCTGGAATGGTTGATTCAAGTGCTGGGTTTTAGATGTTTCAGGAAGGACAGGGAGGGAGGCAAGAGAGGTGGGGGAGTGGTACTGTTGATGAGAGGTAGTGTCACGGCTGCGGAAAAGATGGACGTCGTGGAGGGATTGTCGACGGAGTCTCTGTGGGTGGAGGTTAGGAACAGGAAGGGGTCGATAACTTTACTGGGTGTTTTTTTTATAGGCCGCCCAATAGTGACAGGGTTATTGAGGAGCAGATAGGGAAGCAGATCCTAGAAAGGTGTGAGAATAACAGAGTTGTTGTGATGGGGGATTTTAATTTCCCAAACATTGACTGGCATCTCCAGACAGTGACGGGTTTAGATGGGGTGGAGTTTGTTAGGTGTGTTCAGGAAGGGTTCTTGACACAGTATGTAGATAGACCTACAGGAGGAGAGGCTGTGCTTGATTTGATATTGGGAAATGAACCTGGTCACATGTCAGATCTCTCAGTGGGTGAACATTTTGGTGATAGTGATCATAATTCTATCTCCTTTACGTTAGCACTGGAGAGGGATAGGAACAGACAGACTAGAAAGGTGTTTACTTGGAGTAAAGGGAATTATGAGGCTCTCAGGCAGGAAATTGGAAGATTAAATTGGGAATAGATGTTCTCTGGGAAAAATATGGAAGATATGTGGCAAATATTCAGGGGGTATTTGTGTGGAGCTCTGCACAGACATGTTCTGATGAGAGAGGGGAGTCATGAGAGGATACAGGAACCGTGGTGTACAAAGGCTATAATAAATCTAGTCAAAAGGAAAAGAAAAGCATACAAAAGGTACAGAGAGCTCGGTAATGTTAGAGATCTGGAGGAGTACAAGGCTAAAAGGAAGGTACTTAAGAAAGAGATTAGGAGAGCCAGAAGGGGACATGAGAAGGCCTTGGCGGGCAGGATTAAGGAAAACCCCAAGGCGTTCTCCAAGTATGTGAAGAGTAAGAAGACGAGATGCGAAAGGATAGGGCCGATCAAGTCCAGCAGTGGGAAAGTGTGTATGGATCCGGAAGAAATAGCGGAGGTACTTAATGAATACTTAACGTCAGTATTCACCACGGAGAAAGATCTGGGGGATTGTAGTGGGGACTTGCAGTGGCCTGAAAAGCTTGAGCACGTAGTTATTAGAAAAAAGGTGGTGCTGAAACTTTTGGAAAGCATCAAGTTAGATAAGTCGCCGGGACCGGATGAGATGTACCCCAGGTTGCTGTGGGAGGCGAGGGAGGAGATTGAGGAGCCTCTGATGATGATCTTTGTGTCGTCGATGGAGATGTTCCAGAAGATTGGAGGGTTGCAGATGTTGTTCCCTTATTCAAGAAAGGGAGTAGGGATAGCCCAAGGAATTATAGACCAGTGAGTCTCACCTCAGTGGTTGGTAAGTTGATGGAGAAGATCCTGAGAGGCAGGATTTATGAACATTTGGAGAGGTATAATATGATTAGGAATAGTCAGCATGGCTTTGTCAAGGGCAGGTCCCGCCTTACGAGCCTGATTGAATTTTTTTGAGGATGTAACTAAGCGCATCGATGAAGGGAGAGCAGTAGATGTAGTGTATATGGATTTCAGCAAAGCGTTTGATAAGGTACCCCATGCGAGGCTTATGGAGAAGGTGAGGAGACATGGGATCCAAGGGGACATTGCAGTGTGGATCCAGAACTGGCTGACCCACAGAAGGCAAAGAGTGATTGTTGAAGGGTCATATTCTGAGTGGAGGTCGGTGACCAGTGATGTACCTCAGGGATCTGTACTGGGACCCTTACCCTTTGTGATTTTTATAAATGACCTGGATGAGGAAGTGGAGGGGTGGGTTAGTAAGTTTGCGGATGACACGAAGGTTGGGGGTGTTGTGGATAGTTTGGAGGGCTGTCAGAGGTTACAGAGGGACATAGATAGGATGCAAAGTTGGGCTGAGAAGTGGCAGATGCAGTTCAACCCAGATAAGTATGAAGTGGTTCATTTTGGTAGGTCAAATATGATAGCAGAATATAGTCTTAATGGTAGGACTCTTGGCAGTGCGGAGGATCAGAGGGATCTTGGGGTCTGAGTCCATAGGACGCTCAAAGCAGCTGTGCAGGTTGACTCTGTGGTTAAGAAGGCATATGGTGTATTGTCCTTCATCAATCATGGAATTTAATTTAGGAGCCGAGCGGTATTGTTGCAGCTATATAGGTGCCTGGTCAGACCCCACTTGGAGTACTGTGCTCAGTTCTGGTCGCCTCACTACAGGAAGGATGTGGAAGCCATAGAAAGGGTGCAGAGGAGATTTACAAGGATGCTGCCTGGAATGCGGAGGATGCCTTATGAAAGCAGGCTGAGGGAACTCGGCCTTTTCTCCTTGGGAGAGATGGAGGATGAGGGGGGACCTGATAGAGGTGTATAAGATGATGAGAGGTATTGATCGGGTAGGTAGTCAGAGGCTTTTCCCCAGGGCTGAAATGATGGCCACAAGAGGACATAGGTTTAAGGTGCTGGGGAGTAGGTATAGAGGAGATGTCAGGGGTAAGTTTTTTACTCAGAGAGTGGTGAGTGTGTGGAATGGGCTGCCGGCAACGGTGGTGGAGGCGGATACGATAGGGTCTTTTAAGAGACATTTGGATAGGTACATGGAGCTGAGAAAAGTAGAGGGCAATGGGTAAGCCTAGTAATTTCTAGGGTAGGAACATGTTCGGCACAGCTTTGTGGGCCGAAGGGCCTGAATTGTGCTGTAGTTTTTCTATGTTCTATGTTCTAAATCTCCTTTGTCTCACGGTAAACCTATGCCTTTGTGTTTTTGATCCCCCTATCCTGTGAAAAGGACTGATCATCTACCCAATCTGTCCCTCCCATAAACTTATATACTTCATCCATCTTCTTGGCAGATAAAACCCAGACACCCACCAAGCCAGCAGACTGAACGACTCTATCAAGTGGGCCCTCAAGCCTTGCTGAGTCATGTTTAGGGGTGGCCTTGGAATGAGCAAGGATTTGAGGATGAGCTCGGGGGTGGGGAAAGAGTGGGGAAGGGGACTGGCAGGAGGAGGGTGTATTGCCAGGAGAACCAGGGTAGCCGGTCACTGGTCCTGGGATTTAAAGATTCCACATCACCAGCACAGAGGAGGAGTTATTCAGATATCCAACCACGTAGACGCCATGGCTGAGGAAGCTCACCAGTGCCCCTACTTCCTTAGGAGGCTAAAGAAATTCAGTATGTCAGCAATGACCCTCACCAACTTTCATCGATGCATCATAGAAAGCATCCTATCTGGATGCATCACAGCTTGGTACGGCAACTGCTCTGCCTGGGACTGCAAGAAGCTGCGGAGAGTTGTGGACACAGCCCAGCACATCACAGAAACCAGCCTCCCCTCCGTGGACTCTGTCTATACCGCTCGCTGCCTTGGTGTAGCGGCCGGCATAATCAAACACCCCACCCACCCGGGTCATTCTCTCTTCTCCCCCCTCCCATCGGGCTGAAGATACAAAAGCCTGAAAGCACGTACCACCAGGCTCAAGGACAGCTTCTATCCTGCTGTTATAAGACTATTGAATGGTTCCCTGGTACAATAAGATGGACTCTTGACGTCACAATCTACCTCGTTATGGCCTTGCACCTTATCGTCTGCCTGCACTTTCTCTAACTGTAACACCATTCTGCATTGTTTTCATTTTGTACTACCTCGATGTACTAATGTATGGAATGATCTGCCTGGATGGCACGCAGACAAAAGCTTTTCACTGTATCTCGGTATGTGACAATAATAAGTTAATTACCAATAAACCAGCTTCGCGGAATTTATAAACAATCTGAGAGAGAGTCTGAAAATCCAAGAAAGGCAATGAAAAAATGCAGGTGAAAATCCAACGAAAAGGCTGGAGCTGCTGGGAATCTGAAGGGAAAACAGAAAATGCTGGAAACACTCAGCAGGTCAGGCAGCTTCTGTGGAGAGAGAAACAGGTCTGGGACCCGAGGGGTCTGGTGCATGTCGGGACACAATGCTGGGGGCAGGGGGCTGTTGTCCAAGGAAGAAAGGCTCAGGTAGGGTAGGCTGGGGGGGATACTGTGGAGTCATCCACCATCAGTGACCCTGGCTCACTGGGACTGAGAGGTCCGGGAGGAGGGAATACAAGGATCAGATCTTGCCTTGGAACATTAACCCCGAACAATGGAGCCCTCGCTGTGACTCGCACCTCGCTCAGCAAGGCCGACATGGTTACTTCTCAGCAGATTAAGAAGGGTTTGCAGCACTGCAGAATCTCATCGCACCGAAAGGCCGTTCAGCCCATTGGGTTCTTGAAAACATGATGCGATATTCCCACTCCTCCCTGCTCTTTCCCAGATTCCTGTGAATTCCTCCCTCTTGTGAGGGTATCCGAGAGATACAAAGGGATCGGTTTCCACCAGCCCCTTGGCAGGGTGATCCAGGTCACGTCAACTTGCTGCAAGTTGCAAGTTGTGGACTTAACGGAAGTGCTAAACATTCATTCCCTGCCGGCACACTTCGGAAAGCTTTGTGGGAAATTTCCATGCTGGGCGTCTGTTGCGAGATGTGACACGGGTTCAGCTCACTGCTCCGTGGTACCCGAGGCCCAGTCTCTCTTTCCGCACCAGCTACCACCACACACTCCTCCTGCAATTTTCTCTCCCCCTCGCTCGCTTCTCCCTTCAGTAGCGGTACTCCCAGTGCGGCCAGCCCAGAACCATAAACAGTACTCCCAGTGCGGCCAGCCCAGAACCATAAACAGTACTCCCAGTGCGGCCAGCCCAGAACCATAAACAGTACTCCCAGTGCGGCCAGCCCAGAACCATAAACAGTACTCCCAGTGCGGCCAGCCCAGTGTTTTTATAAAGTTAAAACACTGACTCTCCCATCCCCTGGCTCATTTCCTTAGCTCTGAAAATTACTTTCCCTGTTCCTGTCCAGTTCCCTTTGGAAAGCCTGGATTGATTCCAATCCCTCTGGGCAGTGATTTCCACATCATAAGTGTTCTCTGAGTAGGAAATCTTCCTTCTCGCAGGCCCCTTATATCCTTGCCCCTACATCTGTGTATCACTTGATCCCTGCACTGGCACAAACACCTCCCTCTCGTGACCCTGCGCACCACCATCGAACCTCTGCTCCACTTTCTTTGCATGGAACACACCAACCCCAGCTTCTGGGATCAAACCCTGAGGCTGAAACCACAGGCCCCATCTTCCATCCTGAGAGGAGACTTGGGGGGGGGGGGGGGGGGGCGCGAGGTGGTTTAATGTACATGGACACACCCAGACTGCAACGTTGCAGCAAGTATGTGAAGCCCACACACCTCCTGATCTGAACAAAAGCCTCAGAACATATAACAAAGAACACAGAACAGTACAGCACAGGAACAGGCCCTTCAGCCCGCCATGTCTGTGCTGACCACGATGCCAATCAAAGCTAATCCCATCTGCCTGCACATGGTCCATATCCCTCCATTCCCGGCCTGTTCAAGTGTCTGTCTAAATGCCTCTTAAACACCACTATCGTATCTGCTTCCCCTACTTGTGGGTTCCAGGCACCCACCACTCTGTGTAAAAAATCCTGCCTCCTTTAAACTTTCCCCCTCTCACCTTAAAGCTATGCCCTCTAGTGCTTGACATTTTCACCCTGGGAAAAAGATACTGGCTGTCTACTCTGTCTATGCCTCTCCTAATTTTATGAACTTCTATCAGGTCTCCCCTCAGCCACCGCCGTTCCAGAGAAAACAATCCAAGTTTGTCCGACCTCTCCTTATAGCTCATACCCTCTCATCCAGGCAGCACCCTGATGAACCTCTTCTTCTGGCAGCCCAACCAAAGTTTTATACAGCTGCAACATGACTTCCTGGCTCTTACAGTCAATAGCCAACTGATGAAGGCAAGCATACCATACGCCTTCTTTACCACCCTGTCTACTTGCGTTGCCACTTTCCGCATGATTATGGTCAAAATCAATGCTGCTGTTGGCTGAACCCTTGTGCCCTAATGCTTTTGATGAACAGAGATCTATTAATATGAAATTTAAAGAAACATTTGTGGAAGACAACTCTAAATTTCTACCATCCTCCGCAGAATTAAAACTAGAAAATGCTGGAAATACTTAGCAGGTCGGGCAGCATCTGTGGGAAGAGGAACTAAAGACCCTTCGACAGAAATGGAAGGGAGACAGGTGGTGGTGCAGGGAGGGTGGGGGAGGGGGGTTCTCTGACAGGGTAAAACCGGGGTGACCATGGGGGTAAACTGTAAACAGGGTGATCTGGTCAGTGAGCGAATGGGAGCAGTTAGAGAGGGAGAACGTGGACAAAAGGGTGTAGGAGTTGTGAAATGCAGAGGAGGAGGCCATGCCCGGCAGGTCAGAGTGCCCACTGAGCAGATAACCTTGTTTTCCTGACTTCAGTCCTGATTAACCTGCTTCCAACTTTAAGACCACGTCCCCACGTCACTGGCTGTCCAACTGGTGGAGATAGTTTCTCTCATAGAGCTACACAACACGGATACAGGCCCTTCGGCCCAACCAGTCCATGCTGACCACGGTGCCCACCCAGCTAGTCTCAATTTCCTGCGTTCGGCCCATATCCCTCCAAGCCCCACCCCTGCACCTACCTATCCACGTGCTTCTTCAATGACACTGTTGTACCTGCCTCACCCACTTCCCCTGGCAGCTCGTTCCATGCACCCACCACCCTCTGTGTGAAGAAATTGCCCCTCAGTTTCCTTTTAATTCTTTCCCCTCTCACCCTAAACCTATGCCCCCTAGTTTTGGACTCCCCTACCCTGGGGAAAAGACCGTTACCATCCACCTATCTCTGCCTCTCTCAATTTTAAACATCTCGATCATGTCGCCCCTCATTTCCTATGTTCCAAGGAATAAAGACCCAGCCTGGCCAACCTCTCTCTATAACTCAGACCCGAGTCCTGGCAACATCCTCGTAAATCTTCTCTGCGCTCTTTCCAGGTTAACCACGTCTTTCCCATAACAGTGCGACCAAAACTGTACACAGTGCTCCAAGTGCAGCCTCACCAATGACTTATACAACTGCAACATTATGTCCCAACTGCTATACTCAATACCCTGACTGATGAAGGCCAGCGTGCTAAACACCTTTTTCACCACCCTGCCTACCTGTGACGCCACATTCAACAAACTATGCACTTGTACTCCCCAGACCCTCTGTTCCATTACACTCCCAAGTGCCTCTACCATTCACAGTACAAGTCCTACACTGGTTTGACTTTCCAGAATGCATCACCTCACACTTATCTGCATTGAAATCCATTTGCCACTCCTCGGCCCACTTCCCTAACTGATCAAGATCCCCCTGTAATCCACGATAACCTTCACTATCAACAACACCTGCTAATTTTGTGTCATCCGCAAACTTACTGATCAAGCCTTGTGCATTCACATCTGAATCTTTTATATAAATGATGAATAACAAGGGTCTCAGCACCGACCCCTGCGGCACACTACTAGTCACTCAGCTCCATTCCGAGAAACAACCTTCAACCACCACCCTCTGCTTCCTACCTCCGAGCAGATTTGAATCCACCTAATTAGCTCTCCCTGGATTCCATGGGACCTAACATTCCAGACCAGCTCTGGGGGGGGGGGGGGAAACACCTGCAGATGCTGGAAACCTGAAATAAAAAGAGAAAGTGCTGGAAATACTCAGCAGGTCAGGCAGCATCTGTGGAGAGAGTATTTCAGGTTGAAAACCCTTTGTCTGATAGTTAACCCTCCCTCCACATGCAAGCAGAAGGGCAACACTGGAGGATAATAGAATCTTGGGGCACAGGGACACATGGTGGTTGTGTGGCCAAGGCTTACCCACACATTAGGGGCAGGCAAATTCCTTGCCACCTCCCATCTCTGGAGATTTGTACCCTGGAATGGTCCAATCCTGGTACTGTTACTATGTGTCCCTCAGAAGAGTTTACGTAGAAGAACACCGTAGACCGTATGTTAATAAGGAAACGGCGTGCATGGATATAAAACATAGAACAGTACGGATGGGAACAGGTGCTTTGGCCCACAATGTGGTGCTGAACTAATTAAGCCCTTCTGCTTGCATGTGGTCCATATCCCTCATTCTCCAGGCTCCTTGGCAGAAAAGGAGATGGTGGATCTTGTTAGATTGTTTCCCCAAGCAGACGGAACCCCACATCAGCAGAACTCGGGGGCAGTACCTCTCGCTGCCTTGGTGAAGCAGCCGACGTAATCAAAGACCCCACCCACCCAGGTCATTCTCTCTTCTCCCCTCTCCCATCAGGCAGAAGATACAGGAGCCTGAGGGCACGTACCACCAGTCTCAAGGACAGCTTCTACCCCACTATGATAAGACTATTGAACGGTTCCCTGATATGATGAGATGGATTCTGACTTCACAATCTACCTTGTTGTGACCTTGCAGCTTATTGTCTACCTGCACTGCACTTCCCTGTAGCTGTGACACTTTACTCTGTATTCTGTTATTGTTTTTACCCTGTACGACCTCAATGCACTGTGTAATGAATTGATCTGTACGATCGGTATGTGAGACAAGTTTTTCCACTGTACCTCGGTACAAGTGACAACAATAAACCAATACAATGCTGTAACTGGTAAAGCTCATCATCGATGTCGTAAACATAGAGTTTTCCAATTTCAGGGAACCCTCATCTTCGCTTCCCCGTTTCCCCCTTCCGATCTGTCTCTTTTCCCCCTAATTTGTCCCCTTTTCCCAAAGCCATCACTTATTTTTGTCCCCTGTCCAGTTCCATCCGCCTACTACCCACACCCACCAGCTCTCCCTTCCTCCCCCATCTGGTCCTGGTATCATCTGCCTTCCACCACCCCTCCAACCCCCCACAATGGTTCCCAATATCACTTCCCTTGCTGATCAGATCCCAGTAGCGGTAGCCTTCGTGTTCCTGCCTATCACTCTCCAAGCCTCTTGTCTCCAGCTTGACAGCCCCCTCGCCACATCTTGCTCCATCTCCCTTCTTTTCGTCTGCCTCCATCTATCATCCAGCTGCATTCTGTCTCCCAGCCCACCACCGCCCACCCCCCCCCAGCCCCAGCTCTCAATTTGCCCATCATCCTTTACTCCCTCCCCCTCCCTCAGTCCACCGATAACCTCCCGGCCCCTGTTCCACACGTCCCCCTCTCCTCTCCGTACCGGCCATCTCCCCTCTCTACTCTCAGTCCTGAGGCAGAGATTCAACCCGAAATGTCGACAATTCCTCCCCCCCCCCCCCCCCCCCAGATGCTGCCTGACCCAGCAGATTGTTTGTTGCCCCAGATACAAGCAGTACCCCCAATCTCGATGAAGCCTATCTGGATTTTAGGAAGATGTTTGACAAGGTCCAAATAGCCAACTTGCAAGAAAGTAAAAGCCCACGGGATCCAAGGGAAAGTGGCAAAAAGAATGAAGAGTTGTCTCAGAGGTAGAAAGCAGTCAGTCAGTGGGAGTTTCAGAGACTTGTGTCGTGGGTTCTTCAGGGCTTTATATGGGGCTGTGCCATTTCTGCTGCGGTTTAATGATCTGGCCATGATTAAAATGTTTGCTGGTGTTACTGGAATTAATAGAACATAGAACACTACAGCACAGTACAGGCCCTTCGGCCCACAATGTTGTGCCGACATTTTATCCTGCTCTAAGATCTATCTGACCCTTCCCTCCCACATAGCCCCCCATTTCTCTATCATTCATGTGTCTATCTAAGAGTTTCTTAAATGTCCCTAATGTATCTGCCCCCACAGTCTCTGCCGGCAGTGCGTTCCACGCACCCACCACTCTCTGTGTAAAAAATTTACCTCTGACATCCCCCTTATACCTTCCTCCAATCACCTAAAAATTATGCCCCGTCGTGTTAGCCATCGTTGCCCTGGGAAAAAGTCTCCGACTGTTGGTGGTGTGGCTGATGGTGAGGAAGGAAGTTCAGGACCACAGAGAGAGGAGAGAGGGGGAGGGGGTGAAAGGAGGAGGGGGGGAGAGGGGGGAGAGAGGGGAGAGGGGGGAGAGGGGGGAGAGGGGGGAGAGGGGAGGGGGGAGGGGGGAGGGGGGGAGGGGGGAGGGGGGGAGGGGGGAGGGGGGAGGGGGGAGGGGGGGAGGGGGGAGAGGGGAGGGGAGAGAGGTAATTGTGTGCTGGGTGTTATAACCAACTCTCATGCCTGCTCACCCATCCCCCCACCCTCTCTCTCCCTCCCCCCCGACCCTCCCTTCCCACAGGGAGATAACAATGGACTGGTGAGATGCACACAGGATACAGCGGTGTGAGGGATAATGCAGGTGGGAGAGTTCATTAAACAGTGGGATACTGAGCAGTGCAGAGGGACAGAGAGATCTTGGAGCATGCAGCCACAGTTCACTGAAGGTGGCAGGGCAGGTAGACAAGGTGGTTGGGAAGGTACACTTGGTATGTGCCTTTAGTAACCAGGGCAGAGGTACAAGAGCAGGAAGGCCACACTGCAAACCTCCACTCACGTTTGGCGAGGACGTTGTGGAATTCTGGTAACACTCTGGGAAGGGTGTGACAGCACCGGAGGGGGTGCCGAGGAGACTGACGACTGTATCAGACCTGGAGACCAAGGAGAGACTGGTTACGCCGGGCTTGCTTTCTTCGGACCAGAGGAAAGGTCTAATTGTGTAGAAAGTGACGAGAGGCCAAGATGGGGCAATAATCCCCGGGACTGCCGGGGGGGGGGGGGGGGTTGTTTTCGACCTGAAATGTCGACAGTTCCTTCCTACTACCCTCCCCCCGCGCCCCCCCCCCCCCCCCAACACACAGATGCTGCTCGACCCGCTGAGTTCCTCCAGCAGATTGTGTTTTGCTCCAGATTCCTGGACCTGGAGTCCCGCATGTCTCCTTTACACACCCTCCCTGAGTGTCCCACATCAGCAGGTGTTTGATCACAGTCCCTACCTCGAAAGGCCAGTCATTGCCTGGAGGAGTCACAGCACACACAGAGGCCCTTCAGTCCATGCCGACCATCAACCACCCATTCACACCAATCCCACACTAATCCCATTTTATTCTCCTCACATTCCCATCAAATTCCCTCAGATTCCACTGTTCCCCTACCCACTAGGGGCAATTTACAGTGGACATTTAACCCACCGACCCCCACGTGTTTGAGACGTGGGAGGAGACCCACGCGGTCGCAGGGAGAACGTGCAAACTCCCCCGTGGCCAGCGGCAGAGGTCAGGATCGAACCCGGGTCTCCGGAGCTGCGAGGCAGTGGCTCTACCCGCTGCGCCACCGTGCTGCCCACGTAATGCAGAGCCGACGGGCTCCCCTTTCCCGCCTCTCCCTGGTAGCAGAGCGACACAAAGGACAATTTTCCAGCCTGATACACACAGTCAGCCCAGTGGCCAACACGACGGCAAAGGGCTTTGCTTGCATCCACGGTAAGGCTGACTAAAACACTGGTGTTAGACCAGAGCAAAGCCCCAGAAAGCAGCTGGAACATCCATCCATCGCCATCCTCCGTGAAGGCCTGTAGTAACCTGGTGATCTGCCATTCACTGGCCCATCTCCCTCTCCTTGGCCTCCCCAAGGCAGTGCAATAGAAACCATCTTGCTCTGATTACTGGAGACCTGAGGTATATAAAACGATGAGGAGTATACGTAGGGTAGACTGCAGGAAACTTGTCTTTATATCAGTGAATAAAACTAGAGGACACAGATTTAGGGCGAGGGGGACCTTTCTCACCCAGAGAGTGGTGAGTACCTGGAACACACTGGCGGAGAGAGGTGGAAGCAGAGTCACCGACAGCATTGAAGAAGGGTCCAGACGAGCACTTGAACCGCCCGAGGTATAGAAGGCTATAGGCCAAGTGCTGGAAGATGGGTTTAATATGGATGGGTGCCTGCTGGTCAGTGTGGACGTGATGGGCCGAATGCCCGGTCTCCCCGCTGTACGACTCTCTGACTCTACGACCAGAGGGCTGAGGCGGCAAATCCCCTTCAGGCCGGTTTGCTCTCACCTCCCGGCAGGGGTCCCTGCATTGCCACCAGGAGGAGAGGCCAGGGGAGGAGGTGGCGGTGGGAAAGGTTTGGGCCGCGAGGTCCCGGACTGGAGAAGGTGCGGCCGGTGCTAGGTGTGACCCACCTTCACCCGCTCCACCACCCCAGAGTGATTCATTGCTGCAGTCAGGTCACTGGAATCGTGCATTAACAACAGGGTCTTTGGCGAACCTGTCTGACCCATTTGGAATTCAGATTCCATACAAGCCTTTTGAGGGCTGGTGCAATGGATTACCTCAGGGCAGAGACTGGGGCCTGTCGCTCACCTGCACCAAGGGTCACACCAGCACAGAAACATAGAAAACCTACAGCACAGTTCAGGCCCTTTGGCCCACAAAGCTGTGTCGAACATGTCCCTACCCTAGAAATTACTAGGCTTACCCATTGCCCTCTACTTTTCTCAGCTCCATGTACCTATCCAAATGTCTCTTAAAAGACCCTATCGTATCCGCCTCCACCACCGTTGCCGGCAGCCCATTCAGCGCACTCACCACTCTCTGAGTAAAAAACTTCCCCCTGACATCTCCTCTGTATCTGCTCCCCAGCACCTTAAACCTATGTCCTCTTATGGCCACCAATTCAGCCCTGGAGAAAAGCCTCTATCTACCCGATCAATACCTCTCATCATCTTATACACATCTATCAGGTCCCCCCAGCAACTGGCATTTGCCAGACTGATCCACCTGGTGTTGGAACTAAAAGGTGATTGAAAAACTTATGGTCTACTGGGTACCAGCCCTCCTGTTTGCTTATGAGACCTGGACAGCAGGTGTCTCAAGGTACTGAAGAGATGCCACCAACAATGTCTCTGTCAAACACCGGAGGCCGTGGGAGTCAGCGGCTTCAGACAATGGAAGAAGGGACAGTGTGTGCACACAACCCGAGTGGACGTTTTGAGGTTCCCACAGCCAGGGAATGGTCTCTGAGAACGTCAGTGGTTATCCGGAACGAGCCGCCAGAGGAGGTGGCGGAGGCAGATACACTCGGGCCTCAGCGGCAGGCAGAAGAAAGGGTCGTTGCCGTGATAACAGGAGGTGACTAGAAGCCTAGGTTAGGACATTTGGGTGGTGATGTCTGGTCACCAGTCTCAGGTGAACATAGAACAGTACAGCACAGGAACAGGCCCTCCGGCCCACAATGTTGTGACAAGCTCATTAAACTAGTAATTAAATGCCTGACTGAACTAATCCCTTCTGCCTACACAACGTCCATATCCCTTCATTCTCTGAACATTCATGTGCCTATCTTAGAGCCTCTTAAACACCACCATCGTATCTGCCTCCACCATCACCCCTGGCAGCACACTACAGGCACCCACCACTCTCTGTGTAAAAACACTTGCCCCCGCACATCTCCTTTGAACGTTCCCCCCTCACCTTAAATGCATGCCCTCTGGTATTAGACATTTTGACCCTGGGAGAAAGATGCTGACTGTCTAATATATCTATGCCTCTCACAATCTTATGAACTTCGATCAGGTCTCTCCTCAGCCTCTGCTGCTCCAGAGAAAACAACCCAAGTTTGTCCAACCTCTCCTCACAGCACAGGCCCTCTAATCCAGGCAGCATCCTGGTGAACCTCTTCAAAGGCTCCACATCCTTCCTGTAAGGGGGCGACCAGAATTGAATGCAATACTCCAGATGCGGCCTAACCAGAGTTTTATAAAGCTGCAACATAACTTCCTGACTCTTGAACTCAGTGCCTCGACTAATGAAGGCAAGGAGGCCATATGCCTTCATCACCCTGTCAACCTGTGCGGCCACTTTCAGGGAGCTATCGACTTGGACCCCAAGATCCCTCTGGACGTCAACACTCTTAAGGGTCCTGCCACTAACAGTACACTTATAAGCGTACTGTCTCTTTACATTTGATCTCCCAAAGTGCAACATCTCACACTTGGCCGGATTAAACTCCATCTGCCACCTCTCTGCCCATATCTGGAACTGATCTATAGTTCACTCTGGCAGTGGAGAATGGGGTCCTTGTACAAATGGTCAAGGGCAATCAGTCCCATGTTCCTCTGCATCTGATTGGCTCAGTACCAATAATGAAAGTGCTGCCCCATTGGTGAAGTGGAAGATGCTGTGGCAGCCAATAGTCTAGCTGCAATGGGCCGAGGAAGGAGGAAATGGATTGGACCTGGACGTGGTGTTGTCCCATTGGAGGAGAACAGAAGGAACAGGAGTGAGATGGGTCCTGGAAACAGGATTCAACTCGTCTTCAAATCTGGGAGCAACTCAAGAACGTGGGATCACAAAGACCGACACTCACGGAGAGACCCTGGGTCTGGGATCCAGAATACAAAGGGAAGCCCCCAGCTGGACTGAAACCAATGAGGGGGTGAGGAGGCATGGTGCGGGGTGACGGGGTGGGGAGGCGCGGTGATGGGGAGGGGAGGCGTGGTGAGGGGTGACGGGGTGGGGAGGCGCAGTGGGGGGTGATGGGGTGAGGTGGACGCACAGTCGGAAGGCGTCGCCTTTTGTGCAGGAGGTGCGTGGACTCACCCACTGCGTCTGCTCCCAGCACTTTCAGCATGTGACACTCCGCCACCGTCTCGTACGAGGGACCAGTGAGCATGCAGTACACGCCCTCGCGGAAAAAGTCCTGGTACCCCAGCTCCAGGGCGCTGTCAGAAGCAAGCTGGCGATACTTCTGGTCGTAAGCGTCCGACATGCAGGGGAATCGTGGACCGAACCTGAGGAGAAAAGAATTCCAATACATCCTGAAATCCCCAAAATCTTTCAAAATACTCTGCAAAGTATGTAATGATATCCCCCCGAAATGCAGTGACATTTGGCTAAACAAATTCCTATGATACCCCAAAATATATCCTGATATCCCCTAAGATGCAACATGTGATCCCCAACCTACACCTGATGGAGTTATAGAATCATAAGTTGTTTTAAATTCATTCGAGGGCTGTGCACTTCGCAGGCTGAGCCAGCATTTCGTTGCCCGTCCCTAGTTGCCCGTGAGAAGGTGGCGGTGAGCTGCCTTCTGGAACCGCTGCAGCCCGTGAGGTGTGGGTACACCCACAGTGCTGTCAGGGAGGGAGTTCCAGGACTTTGACTCGGCGACGGTGAAGGGACGGCGATATATTTCCGAGTCGGGACGGCGTGCGGCTCGGAGGGCAACTCCCAGGGGGTGGTGTTCCACGAGCTTTTGCTGCCCTTGTCCTTCTTGCTGGGAGAGGTGGTGGGTTTGGAAGGTGCTGCCTGAGGAGTCTCGGTGAGTTGCTACAGTGCATCCTGTAGATGGGACAGACTGCTGCTGCTGTGTGTCGGTGCTGGAGTGAGTGAGTGGGTGTGGATGGGGAGCCTGTCAAGTGGGCTGCTGTGTCGTGGATGGTGTCGAGCTTCTTGAGTGTTGTTGAAGCTGCCCTCGCCCAGGCACGTGGAGAGCGTTCCCTCACACTCCTGACTTGAGCCTGTAGATGGTGGACGGGCTTTGGGGAGTTAGGAGGTGAGATACTCACCACAGCATTCCTCGCCTCTGACCTGCTCTTGTAGCCACATCGTGTATGTGGTAACTCCAGTTCAGTTTCTGGTCAATGGTAACCCCCAGGATATTGACAGTGGGGGGATTCAATGATGGTGATGCCATTGAATGTCAGGGGGTGAGAGCTGGCACAGCACAAAAACAGGCCTTTCGTCCCATCATGTCCATGCTGGCCATCAATGACACTAATCCCATTCACCAGCGCTCAGTCTATATGTTCTGGCGATACAAGTGCTGTCTAGACACTTCTTACATGTTGAGGGAGTCTCTGCCACCACCACCTTCTCACTAGATATACCCCAATAAGCACTATTGCTTCAAATTAAACCACAAATCCCCCTAAATATACCGTCACATCCAATTAACTAACTCCAATATTCCACCGAAATGAAATATTCCCCAAAGGACACAATATCCTTCAAAATGCACTGCAATATTCTCCAAGCTACATGGCATTACCCTCAAAATACATTCGGATATATTCCCCAAAAAAGTTTGACCCTAACCGAAGTACACTGCGATATAGCCTCAAAATGCACCAATCTCCCCATTACACATTGATATCCGCCCCCCTAACATGTACCATTAACGTCAGCTCAAACTACCCCTTTCCCGGCACCTAGAATGGATGGTGTGTTAAAGGGCTTCACGGTCAGAAAGGGAAGAAAGATTTGAGTCACATCAAACCCTCTCTCAAGCTCAAGTAATCCTTGGGTATGTTTGTCCCACGTAACGTTCTGTTGAACTGCCGTCACTGTAATATAGGATATCTTCTTATCCTCCAATAAGCTGTAAAAACCACAGCAGCAGCATAATGACCAGACAACGGACTAGAAATTCATTTGCAGAACTCCAAAAAGCAATGCTTCTCCTGTCAGATAGATTTTTGAAAGATGGTGGCAGTGAGGGAGATGTGGAATCGGCACAGAAGAGGGGTTGGAGCCCGGGGCAGATCAACGTTGGATGAGAGGTCAGTTATCTGAAACATTAACTCTGTTTCACTCTCCACGGACGCTGCCTGGCCTGCTGCGTATCTCCAGCACTTTCGGTTTTTTGTTCACGTTCTTCAAATCTAAAACCTGAGCCAACTTTTGGCTCATCTTCTGAGTCAGCTCTTGACCGGTGATCTTTCTCTGGAGCGGCTTGGAACATTTTCCTACCTCAAAAGGTTCCTTCTCCCTGCACACCCTCTACCTCAAGTGTTTCCTTATTACATGGGGAGACTGTATCTGTACTGTGTTCCAGAGATGGCCTCACCAGGTGCCTATGAATTGGAGCAATACCATCAAGTCACACGGTGTGAAAACAGGCCTTTCAGCCCATCAAGACCACGCTGGGCATCCACCACCCACAGACCAAACTCATTTTATTCTCCTGACATTCCTATTGACGCTACCACTCACCTACACACTGGGGCAATTTACAGCAGCCAATTAACCCACCAACATAGAACACAGAACAGGAACAGACCCTTCGGCCCACAATATCTGTGCTGGCCATGATGCCAAATTAAACTAAATCCCTTCTGCATGCACCTGATCCATATCCCTCAATTCCCTGCAAGTTCAGGTGCCTGTCTAAATGCCTCTTGAACACCACTATGGTATCTGCCTCCACCACCACCCCTGGCAGCACATTCCAGGCACCCACCACTCTGTGTAAAAAACCTTTCCCCCTTCACCTAAAGCTATGCCCTCTAGTATATGACATATCTATGCTGTGAAAAAGACTCTATCTACGCCTCTCATAATTTTATAAACCTCTATCAGGTCTCCCCTCAGCCTCCACCGCTCCAGAGAGAACAACCTAAGTTTGTCCAACCTCTCCTCACAGCACATGCCCTCAAATCCAGGGAACATCCTGGTAAACCTCTCATGGACCCTCTCCAAAGCCTCCACATCCATCCTATAATGGGGTGACCAGAACTGCACACAACGTCTCTCCTCTTGGCCTCTAAAGCCCAACATTCAATTTGCTTTCCTAATCACCCAGTAAACCAGCACATTAAATCTTCAGTGAAAGAAAAAGTGTTGGAAATACTCAGGTCAGGCAGCATCTGCGGAGAGATAAGCGTTTCCGGTTAATGACAGTCAGAATGTTCAGTGAGTTGCATATTTTGATCATCAACATCTTCCAGTCTCTCAGAAAATAGTTTTCTCTATTTTTCCCAAAAGTGGATGAGCTCGTGAATCTGCTGTATCCTTGCCCATTCAATCGGCCTGTCCATATCCCCCTAAAACTCCTCTGCATCCTTCTCACAACAACAATCCACCCAGATTTGTATCATCAGCAAACCTGGATATATTCCACTTGACCCCTCCCTCTCCCCCCCCATCCAATCATTGATATCGATTGCGAGCAGCATATTCCCATCCACCTCCCTTTTATTCATACAGCACTCGCCTGTAGCTGGATCAGTATGGCATGTCCCTTTAAAAGCTGGCGATTGAACCTGCTGGGCTAACATTGGCAGCTGCGAGAAATGGGGGGGGGCTATGTGGGAGGGAAGGTTTAGATAGACCTTAGAGCAGGATAAAATGTCGGCACAACGTTGTGGGCCCAAGGGCCTGCACTGTGCTCGAGTGTTCTATGTTCACAACTGCATTCAGTTCTGGTCACCGCATTACAGGGAGGATGTGGAGGCTTTGGAGAGGGTGCAGAAGAGGTTCACCAGGATGCTGCCTGGATTAGAGGACATGAGCTGTGAGGAGAGGTTGGACAAACTTGGGTCGTTTTCTCTGGAGCGGAGGAAGCTGAGACGAGACCTGATAGAGGTTTATAAGATTATGAGAGGCATGGATAGAGTAGACAGCCTATATCTTTTTCCCCAAGGTCAAAATGCGCTGCCAGGGTTGGTGGTGGAGGCAGATACAAGAGAGGCGTTTGAGACGGATGAATGTGCAGAGAGTGGACGGATATGGACCATGTGCAGGCAGAAGGGATCAGGTGGCATTTGTTTAACTAGTTCAGCACAATACCGCGGGCTGAAGGGCCTGTTCCTGTGCTGTACTGTTCTACGTTCTAACTGTGAGGAAGGTTTGCATCGGGAGCGACAGTGTCAGCCTCAGTGTTACACGGGGAAGGCCAACAGCATCGCTCCGCGAGTCTCACAGCCTCACATCAGACTCACACAGACAGTTCGTGCGGCCCACAGTAACTGTTTCAACACCAAAACACTGGCCGGGAGCAAACTCTGGGCATTCCAGTTTTGTGATGCTCATTGAAGGGATCAACGTCGATCAGGGTAGGTGGGGATAACTCGCAGCTCTCCCTCCAGAGAAGGGACCTTGTGCAGGTTCTACCAGGACTCGGTGTGACATCCCAGTCAAAGGCTGGAGTCTCTGACGCTGCAGGGCTCCTTCTACACTGCACTGGTGATTCAGCCGACACTGTCGGGTTTCCCCGCATAACACTCGTTGCTCTCAGTGCAATCTTCTCCATGGCTGTGCTGCAACTTCTCGCAGCTGCCAGCGTTCACCCAGCAGGTGTGATCTCTGCTGCCGGATCTTAAAGGGATACTCCACACTGTTTCAGCTATGTGGGGAGGAGGGGAAATGCTGCTGAATGAATGGAAGGGAGGTGGTAGGAGTGTGCTGCTCACAAGCCACGTCAGTGAATGGATGAGGGGGTTGAAATGCACCGTACCCAAGCGTCCACCCGCACTGTACGCGGGGCAGAGTTTGGAAGGTGAGGACTCTGGTTGTCATGAACTCACCTCTCCTCGTTGCTGCCGACGAGCGGGTTAAGCCCCGCGAAGCCCGGCAGGTTGATGTGATCCTTGATGACCATCAGGTCGCCCACTCTGAACTTCTCGTTCAGTCCTCCGGAGGCATTGGTGACGATCAGGGACTTAACTCCCATCAGGTGGAAGATTCGGACCGGGAAGGTCACCTGTGGACAGGTAGCATGGCACATTACGGTGCTGCTGGTGGAGGAACCTGACCCCTGTACTCAACTGCTGCACCACACAAGCACAACTGTACTCCCGATTGCTGGGTGAAAATCTAAACAGTTGCTGGAAATATCAGAGACATTTAAAATCCATGACACCATTGACAGCAGGGAAAGCTCTGCTCAGATTAGTTTACTGACAGTGAGTGACAGGACAATTTGGGGGCGGCAGATGCTGCCTGGGTCCCAGCTGGTCACCTTTTTAAGATGAGATAAGATATTTATTTATTAGTCACAAGCACATCGAAACACACAGTGAATTACGTCTTTTTGCGTTACTGAGAATGTGCTGGGGGGCAGCCCGCAAGTGTCACCACGCTTCCGGCACCAACACAGCATGCCCGCAGCTCCTAACCCGTACGTCTTTGGAATGTGGGAGGAAACCGGAGCACCCGGAGGAAACCCACGCAGACACGGGGAGAACGTACAAACTCCTTACAGACAGCGGCCGGAATTGATCCCGGGTCGCTGGCGCTGTAATAGCGTCACGCTACCCTCTACACTACTGTGAATGTGGAACAGTACAGCACAGGAACAGGCCCTTCGGCCCACAATGTCGTGCCAAATTAATTAGCCTGATGACGTCTAATCCCTTCTGCCTGTGTGTGGTCCATATTCCTCCATTCTCTCACATTCTGCACAGAGTCTCTTAAATGCCTCAATCATATCCCCCTCCACCACCACCCCTGGCAGCACATTCCACATACCCACCACTCTCTGGGGAAAAAACTTGCCCCACACATCTCCTTTGAACTTTCTCCCTCGCACAGGTTGATAAGGTGGTAAAGCAGATGCATGGCCTGCTTGCCTTTATTAGTCGAGGCACTGAGTTCAAGAGTCAGGAAGTTATGCTGCAGCTTTATAAAACTCTGGTTAGGCCGGACCTGGAGAATTGCATTTCAATTCTGGTCGCCCCATTACAGGGAGGATGTGGAGGCTTCGGAGAGGGTGCAGAAGAGGTTCACCAGGGTGCTGCCTGGATTAGAGGGCATGTCCTATAAGGAGAGGTTGGACAAACTTGGGTTGTTTTCTCTGGAGCGGCGGAGGCTGAGGGGAGACCTGACAGAGGATTGTAAGATTAGGTGAGGCATAGATAGAGTGGACAGCCGGTATCTTTTTCCCCAGGGTTGAAATGTCTAATACTAGAGGGCATGCATTTCAGGTGAGAGGGGGTAAGTTGAAAGGAGATGTGCGGGGGCGTTATTTATTCATTGATCTATCTATCTATTTATTTATTTATTTTACAGAGATTGGTGGGTGCCTGGAATGCGCTGCTGGGGACGGTGGTGGAGGTAGATAAGATGAAGGCTTTTAAGAGGCTCTTAGTTAGGCACATGAATGTGCAGAGAATGAGGGGATGTGGACGTTGTGTAGGCAGAAGGGATTAGGTGTCGTTAGCTTAACTAATTTGGCACGATTTAGTGGGCTGTTCCTGTGCCGTACTGTCCTATGCTACTCTGCCCCAGCCAGGTCTGTAGAAATTACCACTCCTCTCGTTAAGTGTTTCCTCTCTGCTTTGTTCGGTCTCTGTGGCTAATTTAATCATGAGGATGCTGTGGACACGATTCCCCCAGGGACACTTGCTGCACTTGACCAGCCTCATTCCCTAGATCCAGTAATGTGTCCTTACTGGGGGGAGATCAATAGGTTTCTTTCCCCCCAAACACACCTCTGAAATCTTTTTCCGTTTCTGCCTTTTACACAAGTGCTCTCCCATCCACAGTTGTTATGAGTCTTTGCATCTCTCTGTAACTTTCCTGCAAGTTTGTCCTGCACCTGCTCAGCTCACGAGTTACGGGGAGAAGTATAATCGCCACTGTATAGATTGCTTGAGCCCTCTACGATATCCATTCTTTCCAGCACCACGATATCTTGGACAGCTCGGAAACAGGCCCTTTTGCCCACTAGTTCTGTGCCGACCATCAACCACCCACTTACAATAATCCTACCCTAACCTGCCTTCTTCTCCCCCTCCCCTCCCTCACAGATTCTACCCCTCACCCACACACTGGGGGCAATTTACAGCGGACAATCGACCCACTGACCCCGCACGTCTTAGGGACGTGGGAGGAAACCGGAGCACCCACACAGTCACAGGGGGAGCGTGCAAACTCCACACAGACAGTGCAGAAGGTCTCCTTAATCAATACTGTCCAGGGAGCTTCCTTTCATTTTCTCCTTACCTTTCCCGACATCCCAGAATATTTAGTTCCTGGTCCTATCCTGGTTTGACCCAAGTGGCTACAATCATAAAAATCAGAAACTCACACCCATAACCTGCCTCCAACTTTTTCCTTTTCATCCAAGGGACGTGCACTTCACAGGCTGAGCCAGCGCTTAATCGCCCGTCCCTAGTTGCCCGTGAGAAGGTGGCGGTGAGCTGCCTTCTGCAACCGCTGCAGTCCGTGAGGTGTGGGTGCACCCACAGTGCTGTTAGGGAGGGAGTTCCAGGACATTGACCCAGCGACGGGGAAGGAACGGTGATGTATACCAACTTTCTTGCCAAAAAAAACCACTAATCCCATTTGCCCACATTAGGACAGTTTCCTTCTATACCTTCCCTATTTAAGTCTGTCTAAACGTCTCTTAAATGCAGTGATTGTATCTGATTCCACTCCCTCCTCTGGCAGCATGTCCCAGATATCAACCCCTCTCTGTGTAAACAAACTCACCCCTCAGATCCCCTTTAAATCTCCTTCCTCTCACCTTAACCCTCCGCCCTCTTGTTATTGATCCCCCTTCTGTGGGAAAGGAGATTTTGACCACCGACCCCGTCTCTCCTCATCTGACAGATCCCCAGCTCATTCTACCTCTGAGAACAGAACTTGTGGAAAGTTAGTAATATTACACAAAAAAAAGCTAAAATCCTGATAGTCAAGTTAACTAATTATTTACTACTCAATAAGGGTGACAGGTGATGTGTCACACCTGCAGTATATGGGACTTCCTGGACACCAGTGTCATCCAGAACGATCATCTCTGCAGTGTTTGTGGCTCTGGGTACTTTGGATCAGAGTCATTGAACTTTAAATAACCACCTTCCGTCATTGAAATAGAACATTTTATTACCTTCAGTTGAAAGGGACGGGTGCAATCTTCATCCTGCATGGAACAATTTTCATTGTACTACCTAGATGTTGCCCATGCTGTTACTCTTGTGAGCGATTCTCACAGGGACATGTCTATAAATCTCACAGGTCTTAGAAAATTAGTAAGTCCTGCCTTGAGATTGATGTCAATAAAACACCGGGCTCCCAAAAAGTAAGACTATTGCTTCTAACTCTGCCAAGGAAGGGACTTTAGATAGTAGGGAGTTTTTTTTTAAGTCCAGAAACCAGGTAGAAGGTGACTCAGGGTGTAGGAGCCTGAGGGCTTGCAATATAAGATAAGATAAGATTTCCTTATCAGTCAGGTGTACATCGAAACACGCAGTGAAATGCATCTTTTTGCGTAGAGTGCGCTGGGGGCAGCCCGCAAGTGTCGCCACGCTTCCGGCACCGACATAGCATGCCCACAACTTCCTAACCCGTACGTCTTTCGGAATGTGGGAGGAAACCGGAGCACCCGGAGGAAACCCACGCAGACACGGGGAGAACATACAAACTCCTTACAGACAGCAGCGGGAATTGAACCCGGGTCGCGGGCGCTGTAATAGCGTTACGCTAACCGCTGCTTCAGTACATTGAGGTAGTACAGGAGAAAACAATAACAGGATGCAGAAAAAAGTGTTACAGTGTCACACACATACAGCACAAGCACTCACACACACACTCAGGAAAAATACATGCACACACATGTACTCACACACATATCCAACACACACATCCGCCACACATACACACACACACACCTTATTGATCGGGTAGCCTTCATAAAAATGGAAGCGGCCCTTCATGAAGACACACTGCTTGCCGCTGAGCTCCCCGAAGACCAGTTTTCCCTCGTGACCTGGAACTTAAGCACACAGGAGAGAGCACTCAGTAGATCCCCAGCCGTTCAATAGACTCCCAGTCCCGCGGAGAACCCAGCACTGACCATCGCTGTATCAGGAAGGACCAGGGGACTTCTGTAACTGGGCACGACCCAGGGTGTGCATGGGCAACAGATCAAGAACACCAACTGTTGAAAGGGCAGAGACACAGAGCGGGGGCCATGACCAGAGGGGAGAGAAGGAAGGTTGTCTGTTACCGGCTACTGTTCCACGGAGAAATTCCCACACACAGAAGCCAGGACCTGTCCGTGAGGGGAAGAGTCCCCATCCCACCTCAATCACCGGAGCTCTGGCAGTACATGGAGCCACACCGCACAGTCTGATCCCATCTCGGCAGTGGATGGGAGGCCTGGTACTGTGGGTGAGAGGCGAGTCAACCGTCACTGACTAACCCCACGCGCCCTGGAGGTGGTCAGGGCGTTTGTGGGGCTGCAGGTTATTAGTCATCTCCAGTGGGCTGGTTGGGTGTACAGGGGACTGTAGTGTGTGGTGTTGGCCTGGTGTACTGGGGTCAGTAGTGTGTAGTGTTGGGGCGCTGTAATGGGGACTGTAGCATGTGGTGTTGGGGTGGTTTAATGGGGACTGTAGCATGTAGTATTGGGGTGGTGTACCGAGGGACTGTAGCGTGTGGTGTTGGCTGGGTGTACTGGGGAACTGTAGTGTGCAGTGTTGCGGTTGTGTACTGGGGGACCGTAGTGTGTGGTGTTGGGGTGGTGTAATGGGGACTGTAGTGTGTGGTGTTGGTGTGGTGTAATGGGGCCTGTAGCATGTGGTGTTGGCCAGGTGTACTGGGAACTGTAGTGTGTGGTGTTGGCTGGGTGTACTGGCAGACTGTAGCATGTGTTGGCTGGGTGTACTGGCAGACTGTAGCATGTGGTGTTGGGGTGGTGTACTGGGGGACTGTAGTGTGTGGTGTTGGGGTTGTGTACTGGTGGACCGTAGCGTGTGGTGTTGGCTGGGTGTACTGGGGACTGTAGTGGGCGTTGTTGGCTGGTTGTACTGGGGGACTGTAGTGTGTGGTATTGGCCGGGTGTACTGGGGGACTGTAGTGGGCATTGTTGGCCAGGTGTACTGGGGGACTGTAGTGTGAGGTATTGGCCGGGTGTACTGGGGACTGTAGTGGGCATTGTTGGCCGGTTGTACTGGGGGACTGTAGTGTGTGGTATTGGCCGGGTGTACTGGGGACTGTAGTGGGCATTGTTGGCCGGTTGTACTGGGGGACTGTAGTGTGTGGTATTGGCCGGGTGTACTGGGGGACTGTAGTGGGCATTGTTGGCCGGGTGTACTGGGGGACTGTAGTGGGCATTGTTGGCCGGGTGTACTGGGGGACTGTAGTGGGCATTGTTGGCCGGGTGTACTGGGGGACTGTACCGTGTACCGTCGGTGCTGTTGCCACCCCTGCCAACCTGTGCTCTGGGGGAACCGCGGGATCTTCTCATACGGGATCTCGGTCCTGTTGCTCAGCAGGTCGGTGAGTCCCCCGAGGCCCGAGCCACAGATCACGGCCAATTGGGGCCGCGTGCTGGTCTGAGCCAACAACCAATCGGCCGTCTCCTTGTACTCTTCATAAGTGGTCCTGCCAATGGTGAGGAAGGAAGAGAGGGTCAGAAGGTGCTGAGGGTCAGGGCGGAGGATGGAGGGTGGGGGAGACTGTCTGCTGGACAAATAGAGCCACATCGCACGGAAATAGGCCCTTCAGCCCATCGTGTCCGTACTGACCATCAAGTACCCTTCGCCACCAATCCCATTCACTTGGTCCATAACCTCAAACTTGCCGATCCAAGTGCACATCCGGATATTTCGCAAACATTGGGCGAGTTTGTTCCCAGCACCCCTCAGGCAGTGTGTTCCAGTTTCCAACCACCCTATGGGGGAAGTAGTTCTTCCTCAGAGCCCATTTACCTAAATCCAATGTCCTCTGTTCTTTTTACTTCTGCTCTGGGGAAAGGTTTCCCAATACCTACCCTGTCTTTGCCCCTCATAATCTTGTATCCCTCCATCAGGTCCTCCCTCAGCCTCCTCCGCTTCAAGGAAAGCAAACCCAGTCTATCCAACCTCTCCTGATCCGGAAAAATGATACACTTTGGAAGATCGAACTTGAAGGCGGAGTACAAGGTCAATGGCATGACTCTTGAGCAGTGTGGAGGCACAGAGGGATCTTGGGGTCCACGTCCATAGATCCCACAAAGTTGCAGCACAAGTTGATGGGGTGGTTCAGGTGTATGGTGTGTTAGCCTTCATTAGTTGGGGGATTGAGTTCAAGAGCCACGAGGTGACATTGCAGCTCTATAGAACTCTGGTTGGACTTGTGTTCAGTTCTGGTCGCCTCATTATAGGAAGGACGTGGAAGCTTTAGAGAGGGTGCAGAGGAGATTTACCAGGAGATTTAGCTGCCTATATTAGAGAGCACGTCTTATGAGGAAAGGTTGAGCGAGCTCGGGTTTTCCTCTTTGGAGCAACGCAGGATGAGAGGCAACTTGACAGAGGTGTATAAGATTATGAGGGCTATAGATAGAGTGGACAGCCAGCACCTTTTCCCCAGGGTGGCGATAGCCAATACCAGAGGACATCAGTTTAAGCTTGGAGGAGGAAAGTTTAGGGGAGATGTCAGAGGTAAGTTTTTTTGTTTTACACACACACAGGGCAGTGGGTGCCTGGAACGCACTGCTGGGGGTGGTGGTAGAGGCTGATACAATAGGGACATCTAAGAGACTCTTAGATAGGCACAAGAATGTTGGTAAAATGGAGGGTGATGGGCTGTGTAGGAAGGAAGGGTTAGATTGATCAGGGAGTAAGTGTTTATATAGGTCAGCACAACATTGCGGGCCGAAGGGCCCGTACTGTGCTGTACTCTTCTGTGAAACAGTTCACCCCAGGCAAGTCCCAGTGAATCTCCTCTGCACCCTTTCCAGTGCAGTCACATCATCCCTGTCGTGTGGTGACCAGAACTGCACACATTACTCCAGCCGTGGCCTAGGCAACATCTTATAAAGCTGTCCCTGCTTTTATATTCTGTGCCCCAGCTAAAGAAGGCAAGTCTCCCGTACGCCTTCTTCCCCACCCTATCTACCCATGCTGCAACCTTGGACTTGTACAGAGGTCCCTCTGTTTGTCAATACTCCCCTGGGCCCCTACCACCCATGGGGTATGTCCAACCCTTCTTAGTTCTCCCAAACTACACCACCTCATGCTTATCAGGACTAAATTTCACCTGCCCTTGCCCTGGCCATCTTACCAACTGTTCAATATCACCTCTAACCTTCTCCCAGTCCACAACACCACCAATTTTTGGTGTTATCTGCAAACTTACTAATAATTTCATATCCATATTGTTGATGTATATAGTACACAGCAAAAGTCCCAGCACCAATCCCTGTGGCACACCACTGGTCACAAGCCACCAATCTCAAAAAAAACCCTCCAACATTACCCTGCCTCTGATCGCCAATATAATTTTGGATCTAATTTGCCAGCTTGTCTTGGATCCAGTGGGCTCTGACCTTTTAGACCAATTTACCACATGGGACCTTGTCAAAAGCCTTACTGAACTCCATGTAGGTTGCATCAACCACACCGCCCTGATCAATGCATTTGGTTTAAGGTTCATGGAGTCACACAGCACAGAAGCAGGCCCTTCTGCTCAACTGGTCCATGCCAACCAAGATGCCCCATCCAAGCTAGGCCCACATAACCACGTTTGGCCCATATCCCCCTAAACCTTTCCTATCCATGTACCTGTCCAAATGTTTTTTAAACACTGTAATTGTACCTGCCTGTACCACTTCCTCTGGCAGCTCCTTCCATACACCCACCGCCCTCTGTGTGAGAAACTTGCCCTTTAGGTCCCCTTTAAATCTTTCCCCTCTCACCTTAAACCTCTGCCCTCTAGTTTTAGACTCCCCAACCCTGGGAAAATGACCGTGACCGTCCACCTTATCTATGCCCCTCGTGATTTTACAAACCTCTATCAGGTCATCCCTCGGCCTCCTGCACTCCAGGGAAAACAGTCCCGGCCTGTCCCATCTCTCCATATAACTCAATCCCTCCAGTCCCGGTAACTTCCTCGTGAATCTTTTTTGCAGCCTCTTCAGCTTAATCACACCATTTGAAAAATTCAGTTAAATTAGTCAGAGAGAATCAACAAATCTGAGCTGCCAATCCCTGATCAATCCCTGCCTTTCCAAGTCTAGATTAATCCCGTTCATCAGGAAACTTCCCTACCACCAGACATTAGACTCACTGGCCTGCAGTTACCAGGTTTGTCCTTGCTGCTCTTCTTGAATAAAAGAACCACATTTGCCATCCTCCAGTCATCTTGCATCTCACCTGTGGCCAGCAAAGATCAGAACATCTCTGTCAGGGCCCCAGCAATCTCCTCCCTTGTCTCTCATAGTAACCAGGGGTACATTTCATCTGGACCTGGGGATTTATCTACGTTTATGTGTAACATGATATCTAACAACTTTTTTATTACAAAATGTTCCAGAATTTCACCTCCCTCCCTCCCTCAGTACTTTAGTTACAATGTCCTTCTCCTCAGTGAATATGGATGAGAAGTATTCATGTCAGACCTCAGGGAGTGGGTGATGGGAGGCATTGGTTTATTATTGTCACTTGTACCGAGGTACAGTGAAAAAACTTGTCTTGCATACCGATTGTACAGGTCAATTCATTGCACAGTGCAGTTACATTGAGTTAGTACAGAGTGCATTGAGGTAGTACAGGGTAAAAACAATAACAGAATACAGAGTAAAGTGTCACAGCTACAGGGAAGTGCAGTGCAGGTAGACAATAAGGTGCAAGGTCACAACAAGGTACATTGTGAGGTTAAGATTCCATCTCATCGTATAAGGGAACCGTCCAATAGTCTTATCACCGTGGGATAGAAGCTGTCCTTGAGCCTGGTGGTACGTGCCCTCAGGCTCCTGTATCTTCTGCCTGATGGGAGAGGGGAGAAGGTACAGGGGGAGAGTGGGAAGGAGATGGGGTGAGGGTGTGCTGGGAATAACAGGGTGGAGTCTTGGGCTGGTCTGTTGGGGGAGAAGGGAGGGACGGAGGTGGGGGGAGGGTGGGGTGATAAAGGGTGGTGCAGGAAGACGGGGAGGGGTCGGTTGAGGGGCTTTGCGGTGGGCTATGGGTAGGGAGAGTCGGACAGATATAGGACGGGGCGTGGGGAAGTGCAGGGGTGTGGTGATGCCTGGAAGGGGATGGGGAATGGGGTGGGGTGAGAAGGGTTGGGGGGGGGAGAGAGTGTCTGGGTGGAGTGAGGGCAGCTGAAGGAGGTGGGATTGGGGCTGGCTGAACGTAAAGTCGACAGGATCACCTCAGGGTCAGTGGACGGTCCGGTTCCCCCTCCCCTCCCCATCAGAAGATGACTGACGCATTGACATCACACCCAGTCGCCGGAGCTGCAGAGGGACACAATGCGTTTAGGAAGTCTGACGTTTATAAAGGTGACGCTGGGGCCACAGATTAAAGCTGTGGGTGGACAATCCGGCTCCCTCGACGGGTCACGGCTGCTCGGGCACCATGCCTGGTGTGTTATTATGTAGTTATGATAAAGTACTGCAGTTCCCAGTAGGCTATGCAAAGGGTCACATGAGGGAAATGGGAAGTGGCTGTAAAAAGAGAGGGAAAGCAAGCCAGTCTGTTGTTGGTTAATAAAGTGTTCAGATGTTAAACCCACATGAAGTTTGTCTTTTGATGAAGAACAAACAAAACACCTAGGTTCTAGGGAGCAGCACTGATAGAAGCACCAGTGACAGCTCCCCCAGACGTGCGGAGCGATCGCAGGACAGTGCTGCCCGGCGATCGGGCGGGGCGGGAGCTGAAGGCTTGGGGGACTCGGGGTGGAGGCTACGAGGGGAGACCACCCCCGTGGTCCGTTCCCTTCTGGGAGAGGCCTGGTGGTGGGGCCACAGTGCGGGTCACCGTCAGAGAGGTGGTGTTCAGTCTTTGTGAGGAGATGTGCTCCAGTTTAAACCGCTGCAGCGGTGAAATATTTATACTGTTAAATTAACATCCAAGGCATAATGTCAACATGGAACACTGAATGGAATATTTTCCAGTTTGTCAGTGGAAAGATCTCTAAACACAACAGGCAGATGGTTCATTCTCTCACACACACACACACAAATGCCACAGACATGTACACAGACACGTACACAGACACACACAAATGCACGCACTCAGGCACAGGAACATGCACACACATACTCACATGTGCATACACATATGTACACACGCACATGCACAGAGATACGTAGACTTACATATGCATGTATGTGAGGAGATGCATGTTACAAGGTTAAATGCAAGAGAGAAGTATACAGAAGGATCCTTAAGAGCAATGATGTACAGAGGGGTCCTGGGGTGCAAGTCCATGGCTCCCTGAAAGTGGCCACATAAGTAGATAGGGTGGTAAAGAAGGCGTACGGCACGCTTGCCTTCATCAATCAGGGCATTGAGTATAAATGTCGGGAAGTCACGTTGCAGCTGTATAGAACTTTGGTCAGGCCGCACTTGGAGTATAGCGTGCAGTTCTGGTCGCCCCATTCCAGGAAGGGTGTGGAGGCTTTGGAGAGGGTGCAGAAGAAGTTCACCGGGATAGAACATAGAACAGTACAGCACAGGAACAGGCCCTTCAGCCCACCATGTTGTGCTGAACTAATTAAAACGCCAAACTAAACTAATCCCTTCTGCCTACACAATATCCATCTCCTTCCATTCCCTGCACATTCATATGCCTATCTAAGAGCCTCTTAACTGCCTCTATCGTATCTGCCTCCACCCCCACCCCTGGCAGCACATTCCAGGCACCCACCACTCTGTGTGTAAAAAAAACTTGCCCCGCACATCCTTTGAACTTCCCCCCTCTCACCTTCAATGCCTGCCCTCTGGTATTAGACATTTCAACCCTAGGGGAAAAAGATGCTGCCTGGATTAGAGAGCATCAGATACAAGGAGAGGCTGGACAAACTTGGGCTGTTTCCTCTGGAGTGCTGGAGGCTGAGGGGCAACCTGATTGAGGTTCACAAAATTGAGAGGGTCGATAGAGTCTTTTCCCCAGGGTAAAAATGTCAAATACCAGACAGCATAGGTTTAAGGTGAGAGGGGGAAAGTTTAAAAAGAGATTTATGAGGCAAGTTTTGTTCTTAGAAACACGGAGTGGTGGGTGCCTGGAATGAACTGCAAGGGGAGGGGAAGCAGAAACAGTAGCAACATTGAAGAGACAGATAGACAGGCACATCGGGATGGAGGGATATGGACCGTCTGCAGGCAGATGGGACTGGTTTAGATTAGCCCCATGGTTGAGGCAGAGATGGTGGTCTCTTCCCTGTGCCGCACTGTTCTATGTTCATGCACACTGACACACACATTTAGACGCTCTCATATGTAGGCAATAAGACACAAAGACAAAGACACCACCCCCTGCCCCCCCCCCCCCCCCCCCACCCCACACACACACACACTACATAGGGTCCAGTTTGGGACAGGATTGAAGGTGGATGAATAAATGCAGACACTGATTCTACCACCCGGAATGTGGCGATGGTTGACGGAGACAGTTGATGCAGGAAGGCACCCTCACCCTGACTGACTTAGCTCTGGGGTGGGGACGAGGAGAGGAACGACAGTGACTGTACAGGCCAGCAACAGAACCGGCCCAACAGAAAGTGTTGGGAATACTCAGCGGGTCAGGCAGCATCTGCGGAGAGGGAACCAGAGTTGATGTTTCAGGATGAAGACCCTACAGTCCTGGAGTGGGCTGGTTTCATGAAACTGCTGAGTTCAATGTTGACTCCTAAAGGGCTGGAATGTGCCCAGCTGTTCCTGAAGTTTAGATCAGGCTTCGTTGGAATAGTGCAAGGTGCCAACGACAGTGGGGCCAGAGGAAGAGCGGGGACGGACAACCAATGCGACAGGCGATGAGAAGCTCGGTTATCCTTGCAGACTGGCTACCCAGTCTGCATTTGGCTTCCCCAGTGGAGAGGGAGGTCACCCTGCTACAGGAAAGATGCCATTAAGCTGGGAAGAGTTCAGAGGACATTTACAAGAATGTTGCCAGGACTCGAGGGCTTGGGCTTTAGGAAGAGGTTGGGTGGGCGGGGTGGGGGGGGGGAACATTCCTTGGAACATAGGAGACTGAGGGTGACATAGGGATTGGAGCAAACACGAGAAAATGGGAATAGCTTAGATAGGCATCTTGGTCGGCATGGACCAATCTCACTGTACATCTCGAAAGAGTGAGCTGGCTCGGTGGGGAGAGATTGCTTCTGTAAAAGGCAACTGATTAACAGTGAGAGAGAAGAAAGAATAAAATTACCAAAATACCCTCAGAAGGGGAATAATTTGAATTTATTTCAGGTGTTTCTGATACACTTCTCCCTCCCAGCCCATCCTCTCCAGGGTAACCAAGGTGGAGCTCTGTGTTATTACAGTTAAGCTTGCTTCATTCCTTTGACATGACGACTTGTAGTGTTCTTTCTACGTGCATTGTGTTGGACGTTGGCTTTCTAGTGTATCCACCATGTTGGCTTGGCAGAATGGGCACCTCAGCTTCCTCAGGAGGCTAAAGAAATTCGGTTTGTCCCCTTTGACACTCACCAACTTTTATTGATGCACCATAGAAAGCATCCTATCTGGATGCATCACAGCTTGGTACCGCAACTGCTCTGCCCAGGACTGCAAGAAGCTGCAGAGAGTTGTGGACACAGCCCAGCGCATCACGGACACCAGCCTCCCCTCCTTGGACTCTGTCTTTACCTCTCGCTGCCTTGGTGAAGCAGCCAGTATAATCAAAGACCCCTCCCACCCGAGTCATTCTCTCTTCTCTCCTCTCCCATCAGGCAGAAGATACAGGAGTCTGAGGGCACGTACCACCAGACTTAAGGACAGCTTCTACCCCACTGTGATAAGATTATTGAACGGTTCCCTTATACGATGAGATGGACTATGACCTCACGATCTACCTTGTTGTGACCTTACACCTTATTGCACTGCACTTTCTCTGTAGCTGTGACACTTTACTCTGTACTGTTATTGTTTTTACCTGTACTACACCTGTACTAACTCAATGTAACTGCACTGTGTAATGAATTGACCTGTACGATCGGTATGTAAGACAAGTTTTTCACTGTACCTTGGTACAAGTGGCAATAATAAACCAATACCAGTACCTGACCCACATCAGAAACACCAGCTGGAGTCTTAGAGGTTATTTCTGGACTTATTGACAAAGAGGCTGGCAGCTGTGAGGAGGAGGGGAGGAGGAAGAGATCATGCATTTACCTGGAGACAAAATCTGCCATCCTTCAGTAATCACATCCTGTCATATAAAAGGCAACCCCTTATTTTAAAATGGTGGGTGGGTTGGTCAACTGGGTGTAGGTGAGTGGACCCTGTGGGCAGTAGATGTGAATGAAATGGGATGAGTTCGGACACAGTGGGGCTTGTTTCTGTGCTCTGTGACTATAACTGACCCCAAGGCCCAGCCAGTGCAGTGATTGGGGCTCCAGTGGTCCCTCTGCTCTGGCGGAGGAAGTACAGACCAACCATAGCCACGTTAGCGTTCCCTCTCTCACCCCACTGACGAAATTAAAAGTAACTCGAAAGTCACCAAACATGGTGCAGCATTTAAAACTCAGAGCACCCATGCACTTTATTCTTTAACAAGACAGCTTAAAACACAGGCACGCCGGGGCCCAGATCTGTACGTGCCATCCCAGTCCTGGGGGACTGAGTTACAGGCCTGAGTCCAACACTACCAGTCATCCCACAAACTCGACCCTTTACAACCGGGACTCGTCACCTCCGTTTGGAAGGTGGTGGTATAAAGCGTTTTACTCTCCCCCCCACCCAGAATTACAAAGCCCTTTGTTGCCTGTAATCACTGGACAGACTCTAGACGACAATTATCTCTGTACAAGATGCTCTGGGAATGTAGGCCAGGGAGAAAAATCACCTCAAATTAAACAGGGTCCTCACGACAACCCCATTAGCAACAGGGAACAGGTTAGTGTAATTTATAAGATGGTACAGGACATCCCAGCGAGACTTCTTGATGGGGAGAAAGAAGCTGCTTCAACAAAAGGCATGGCTGAAGAATACATAACCTTCGTAGCAGGTATAAATAACCTCCCATATAACCTCCTGGGCTGCACTGTTCCCTAAAATATGCCAGGGACCGAGCTGCTACGAGACATGACCGGTGCGTGGATGTTTGTGAAGATGCAGACTCAGGGAACCCAGATAGAGAGATCTGCTGACCTGCAAGGACCCCAAATACTTCCATCTGTGTCACCCCTTTGGGGGCCAGCAGTGCGTTTAATTGTGGTTAGACCAGGCACTCTACCCGAGTTTGTAGGAGAAACGAGTCTTAGCAACAGAAAACACAGACAGAGGACTTCTAATTGCTACGTTTACTCAGTCGGTCTCACCCCACCATCGGTAGTGTCTACAGGAGGCACTGCCTCAAAAAGGCAACATCTATTGACATTGGCTATTTAAATTGCTATCAAGATTGGCACAACATTGTGGGCTGAATGGCCTGTTCAGTGCTTTACTGTTCTGTGTTCTATCATCAAAGATTCCCCACCATCCAGGCCGTGCCATCTTCTTGCAGCTCCCATCGGGCAGGAAGTACAGGAGCCTGAAGTCCCCCCCACCAGGTTCAGGAACAGCGACTTCCCTTCAACCATTCGGTTCCTGAACCAACCGGCACATCCCTAATCACTGCCTCAGTACAGCAACACTATGTCCACTTTGCACTGAAATCTACTTTGTGTTTTTGTTCTACTTTGTTCTAACTGTGTTCTTTCTTGTAAACATTGCGAGAGAGCGAGACTGGATGAGGGAGTGCAAAGGCTGTTAGATGTTTGTTACATCTGTACTGGGAGAAAATTAATATCAGTGCTGTGGTCTGTCTAAGCCAATTATACACCCAGGAAGAGAATGGTAATTGGTAATTAGCTCATTATTGTCAAATATACCGAGATATATTGAAAAGCTTTGTTTGCACGCCATCCAGACAGATCATTCCATACATAAGTACATTGAGGTAGTACAAAAGGAAAAGCAAATGCAGAGTAAAGTGTCACAGGGACAGAGAAAGTGCCGTGCAGGCAGACAATAAGGTGCAAGGTCACGACGAGGTAGATTGAGAGATGAAAAGTTCATCTTTATTGTACAAGAGGTCCGTTCAAGAGTCTGGTAACAGCGGGATAGAAGCTGTCCTTGAGCCTGGTGGTGCACGTTCTCTGCTTCTGTATCTTCTGCCCGATAGAAGGGGGTAAGAGAGAATGACTGGGGTGGGAGGGGTCCTTGATTATGTTGGCTGATTTCCCGAGGCAGTGGGAAGTGTAGACACAGTCAATGGAGGGGAGGCTGGTTTTCGTGTTAGACTGGGCTGTGTCCACAACTCTCCGCAGCTTCTTGCGGTCCTGGGCAGAGCAGTTGCCGTACCAAGCCGCGATGCGTCCAGAGAGGATGCTTTCTATGGTGCATCTGTAAAAATTGGCGAGGGTCACCGGGGACATGCCAAATTTCCTTAACCTTCTGAGGAAGTAGAGATGCTGGTGAGCATTCTCGGCCGTAGCTTCCTCGTGGTCGGACCAGGACAAGCTATTGGTGATATAGAATGTGACGTAAAGAAAGACTCTGTGTTATTTGATGTGAAGTTGTAGCACCCCATAGGCTGGGTGAGTGTCAGAGCTGTGCGAGGCACCACCCTACATGACTAAAAATCTCTTTTCTCCCCCCTTTGTTCTTTGAATAATTGTTAATGTTTTATTTCATGTTGGAAAGTAACTATCTATAAGTTTAACCAGCAAAGCACAAGCCTTGATTTTGTTATTTTTAGTTCCTGTTTTTTTCTTTATTCTCTGAATTAACATTGGAAAAAAAAGCAACTTGGTTTCTTTTGGTCCAGATTCCGGCATCTGTTGTCTCTTGTGTTTCTGATTAATATTGTGAGAATTCGGGATGCGAGATTCCCAGATAATTATAATGAGCAATGAGTGAATAATTTGAACTGTCATCTTAGGAAATATTATGGGACAATTGTGGTGTGCACTTCAATGTTATCTTCCTAAATGAGGATAATTTACTCCCTTAGATTAACTATGTTATAAATATAGGTTCAAATGTTCAATGGGATCTTGGATAAACCTTGTGCAAGGGTTAAAAGCCAAAAAGCAGTGTAAAACAATAAATTATTGTAACCACATTCACACTCCTCAAGTTGAAATCAGCTTACTGGACGGAGATAGGACACCTGGTTGAGTAGGGCTGCAACAACAACCCTCTTTCTCAACGTCAGCAGAACTAAAGAGCTGATTGTTGACTTCAGGAAGGGAGGGAGGGTGAACCTGCGCCAGTCTGTATTGGGGGAAATCGGTGGTGGAGAGAGTCAAGAGCTTTAAATTCCCTGGCATTAACATGTCGGGTGATCTGTCCTGGATAGATGCAATCACAAGGAAGGCGTGCCAGTGTCTTTACTTTCGTAGAAGGTTAAGGAGATTTGGCTTGTCACCGAACACTCTAACAAACTTCTACAGATATACTGTTGGAAGTATCCTGACTGGTTGCATCATGGTCTGGTGCGGCAATTCAAATGCACAGGACCGTAAGAAGTTCCTTTATCCAAAAAGGGAGGGAATTTAAATGCAGGAAACTGCATGTTAGTTAGCTTAACATCTGTCATAGGGACAATGTTCGAATCTGTTATTGCAAATATTATAGAAGGGCACAGAGGAAGGTTCAAGTTAATCAGGTAAAGTCGACATGGTTTTGTGAAAACAAAATCGTGCTTGACCAATTTGAGTTCTCATAAAAAGTAACATGTGCTGTGGATAAAGGCGAGGGGGGAGTGGATGTACTATATGGAGAGTTTAAGAAGGCATTCGATAAGGAGCCACATCAAACGTCAGTGCAGGGATAAAAGCTCATAGTGTAGGAGGCAAAAGTGAAAATCGGTTGGCTAATAGGGAACCAGATAGCAGGCAGAGATGGGCCTTTTTCTGGGGGGAGAGGGGCAGAGAGAGACCGAGAGAGACCAGGACCTGCAGCTAACAGGTTACAACCAGAGGGAATGATACACTACAAGTCTCTCATGCTGATGATCATGCAACTTACTTAACAAGTCAAGTGTGCTTATGCCCTATCTACCTGTCTCTTGAATTGGTTTACCTTAACTTTCGAAAGTAAAACAAAACTATGAGTTAGTGAACCTCACAGGAAGTTACACTGAATGTGTGTAACACATTGGAGTATTGCATTCGATTCTGGATGTGAAGGTCCCGGAGAGGGTGCAGAAAAGATTTGTTGGGCTTGTTCCAGAGGTGAGGGAATCAGCTAAAGGAACAACATCTCCCATTCTGCCTGGGTAGCCTGCAACCCGATGGTTATGAGCATTGAATTCTAGGTAACCCTTACCTTCTGCATTCCCCCACTCCCCCTCTCTCCTTCCCATTCATTTCCGGTCTTTCACAGACCCCTGTCCCACCGGCCCCCCCCCCCCCCCCCGGTTCCACCCACCCGCTTCCCCCCCTCCCATCTCCTTCTACCTGCCCTTTATCTCTTCTATAATGGTTCTCATTACCACCATTACTGCATTTCCCACTCACCACCCTCTCCTCCCCCTTTACCCTCCCCTCCCCTCCCACCGGGCTCCGTCTGCATTTGTTTGTCCACCTCCATCTATCACTCCACCTGCCTCAGTCTCCCAACTCCACACCTCCCCCACCCAGCTCCATCTGCCTGCTGTCGTTCACCCCTGCCTGGTCCACCGATCACCTACCTGCCCCTGTCTCACGCCTCCCCCTTTTATACCGGCCCCTGTCCCCCTCGCCCCTCTCATACTGCCCATCTCCCCTCTCAGTTCTGATGCAGGGTCTTGACCCGAAACACCGACCCCACCCCACCCTCCACAGATGCTGCCTGACCCGCTGAGATCCCCCAGCAGATTGTGTGCAGCTCCAGATTCCTGGATCTGCAGTCTCGTGTCTCCAGCTGGAAGGTTAGTCTGGAGGAGCTGATGTTGAGAGAGGACTTGACAAGACGGTGTACAAGAATGTGGCAGATCTAGAGAGAGAAAGTGTTTCAAATAGCAGATGGGTCCAGAACAACAGATACAAAAAGAAGGTGAAGAGTTACAGGAGGAATGCAAGGAAAAGCTTTCTCACGCAATGGTTGCGATTGGAACCTCACTGCCTGTCTGGGTGGTGGGAATAGAGTCAATCAGGGCTTTCCAAAGGGAATTGGAGAGACTCTCAGGGGGAAATAATGTAAGGGCTACAGGGAAGAGCAGGGATTGGGACTGAACAGATATCTACACAGGGCTAGGATGGACTTTTTGGGCCAAATGTCCCCTTCTGCATTGTAATAATTCCATGATTCTATAAATGTGTTTTTTTCCCCAAAGTTAAAAATAACGATGGTACTAGATTATGACTTCTCAAACCATGAAGGAAAAGATTGCTTAAATTTTAAAATACCAGGAAAAAAATCAATTCTCTACGAATTGATTTTCTCAAGTTTACACAAAATCAAAATAATTGTATCCAACAATATCTAATGAACACACAAAAGGTGTTTACCCTTCCTGCTGTATTTTTAAAGGATGAAATGTATTATTAATTCAACACACAATACTTGTGCGGTGTAGCTACGTGTAAATTTCTAAACTGTATTTTCATAAATGTAAACTTTCTACCTTGACTGTAGAAAACTATAAACTAATGTGTTCGTCCCTTGGACTTTTAAGCATACCCACAATGAATTCCCTGTTTCTCTTGTGAAGTAAGGCATGCCCTGCAATCTTACACACACAAACACACACACACACACAAGTAGCAATAGCAAAATTCTAGGAACTGATCTGTAGGCAGCAGCAAACATTAAAGCCCACGTCATCATCCTTACACAAAATATTGCCTCACAGACTTCAGTGTAACTCGTTCCAAGTCCTCTTATCTTTTATAATGGGGAGTTGAAATGAGGAGAGACGGAATTTGCACCCAAAATTACTGCAAGTACTTGTGTCTCCTAATGCAAAAATACCACTTAATCACCAAGCCCAAACATTATTTGTTTTTGAAATTGGAATTGATGAAAATAAAGTTGATATGAGCTGCTCTTTTAAGCACTTGAGGAAAGAATGCTTCCTCTGAAGTTTAAAGGGATAATCAATCTTTCACCAAGAGACTGCTGCAAAGCATTCTTGACTGTACTGCCAAACAGGTGCATTAAGGTAGAAGGTTACTGTGAAAAATCAACAGACCACCAGCCAGTCCCATCAACCACGATACCGATGTGATCAAACTGAGTCAGGCTCAACATCTGGAAAAAGGAATGATCCTGAACCAAACAAAATTCATCGATAACTGGGGTCGGGTGAGAACAGTTAATACTGTCACAGACACTTGACTTATTGCAAAGGCAAGCCAACCATGACTCAAGTCAAGAATTTTAGAGCCCACTGACTAACCAGAAGCTGAGCAACATAGACTTAAATGCTTCTGACATATATTGTCTGTGATCGGAAATGTTTACTCTCGCCACAGACGCTGCCCGACCTACTGAGTGTTTCTAGCATTTTCGGTTTTTATTTCAGATTTCCAGCATCTGCAGTTTTCTTTTTGCTTTTCCTTTCTTGGTCACAGAGGAACATTAACTCTTCTCTACTGGTGACCATTCAGCCGTTGCCTGCTGGCGATTGGGCGGTTGTCAGTCAACTCTGCAGCTGCCTCATTGGCAGTCCCTCCACGTCCACCTCCCTGCGATGATATCTGCTTCAAGTTAATTGATGCAGACAGAAGGGCCACAAAGAAAGCCTTTCAGGGGGTCAGGCGTGGCTCCTGCTTGGACACACATCTGGGTCAGAAGTTATGCACGCAAGAGTACTGTGTTCAGTTCTGGTCGCCTCATTATAGGAAGGATGTGGAGGCATTGGAGAGGGTGCAGAGGAGATTTACCAGGATGCTGCCTGGATTAGAGCGTATTGAATATGAGGAGAGGCTTAAGGTGCTAGGGCTTTATTCACTGGAAAGGAGGAGGATGAGAGGAGACATGATAGAGGTATATAAAATATTGAGAGGAATAGACAGCGTAGACAGTCAGCGGCTCCTTCCCAGGGCACCAATGCTCAAGACGAGAGGGCATGGCTTTAAGGTTATGGGTGGGAGGTTCAGGGGAGATGTCAGGGGGAGGTTTTTCACCCAGAGAGTGGTTGGTGCATGGAATGCACTGCCTGGGGTGGTGGTGGAGGCAGATACATTGAACAGGTTCAAGAGCTTATTGGATAGGCATATGGAGGAATGTGGGATGGGGGGATATGCGGGAGGAAGGGGTTAGGTAGTGTGAGGGTGGTTTGATGGATGGCACAACATGGTGGGCTGAAGGGCCTGTTTTGTGCTGTATGGTTCTATGGTTCTAAGACCCAATGCAGATGTGAATGTACAATGTTGGCTTCCATTTCAGTGCCTCACTGAGGGAGATGGGTAAATGCACAGCAGAGGGTGATCAGTTGAAGGCGTGGTAGCCGATGATGTTGAAGTTGCCAGAAGTCCTTTATTGTAGGGGACCTCACTTACTTCTCAGTGTAATGGGCCATCCTGTAGGAGGTGGATACGGGAAGTCTTTTCTCCCCTGATAATTTTCCCAACTCGGGCACCTGACCTACAAAGATTGAGTCACGGGCCATGAAAGAAGCAACGCCCTGGATTTTGCAACCAGCAGAGTGTCGTGGCTGTACAGAGTGATACAGCACAGAAACAGGCCCTTCGGCCCAACTCGTCCATGCTGACTCTAATCTTCTCCCACTTGGCTGCATTTGGCCAATATCCCTCTAAACCTTTCCTATCTGTGTACCTGTCCAAGCGTCTTTTAAACGTTGTAATTGTACCCGCCTCTGCCACTTCCTCTGGCAGCTTGTTCCATATTCCCACCGCCCTGTGTGAAAACGTTGTCCCTCAGACCCCCTTTAAACCCTGCTCCACCCCTCTGCTCAATCACCCACTCACACTGGATTACAAGGGGCAGGCCTACTATTGTACCTGTTGCACTGCTCTTTGCTACTTGGAAGAGATATGTGCAGGTTGGGACACTGTGCAGTGGTGGCTACGTCAGGAGTTCAACCAGGAGGCATTTTACTGCACACCAGTATTGCTGGTATGTTTGCATTTGCACCACCCCTTGAGGAAGTGGTGCCGTGTCACCTTGTTGAACCACTGTGATTCATGTGATGAAGGTACTCCCATAGTGATTGCAGGGTGGCAAATGTTGTTCCTTTGTTTAAGAAAGCGAGTAGGGATAACCCTGGGAATTACAGACCGGCGAGTCTTACTTCAGTGGTGGGCAAATTACTGGAGAAGATTCTTAGAGACAGGATTTATGGGCATTTATAGAACATAGAACAAATCAGGCCCTTCGGCCCACAATGTTGCGCCAACCCTTAAACCTTGCCTAAGACTATCTAAACCCTTCCTCCCACATACCCCTCTATTTTAAATTCCTCCATATGCTTAGCTAGTAATCTCTTGAATTTGACCAATGTACCTGCCTCCACCACCGCCCCAGGCAGCGCATTCCATGCCTCAACCACTCTCTGGGTTAAAAAAAACCTTCCTCTGATATCTCCCTTGAACTTCCCACCCATTACTTTAAAGCCATGCCCTCTTGTATTGAGCATTGGTGCCCTGGGAAAGAGGCGCTGGCTGTCTACTCTATCTATTCCTCTTAATATTTGGAGAAGCATAGGCTGATTAGGGACAGTCAGCATGGCTTCCTGAGGGGCAGGTCGTGCCTCACGAGCCTGATTGAATTCCAGTAGTTCCGGTACGTAGGGGAGAACAGCCCCCTCTGATAACTGGGGCACCCAGCCACACAGGCACAATCTGCAGCGCCACACCGTGTTCTTTACCCAGAGCAGTGAGAATGTGAGACCTGGCGCCACAGGGTGCAGTTCACGCCTTTAAGGAGAAGCAAAGGTGAACAGATGGGGGGGGGGGGGGTGGTGGGGGGACAAAGAGAAGGTGAGGGTGAGTAGAGTAGGGTGGGAATTGGGAAGGTGCACGAACAAACTGGGAGAGATCAGCTGGGCTGCACAACAGCTTCGTGCATAAAATCACATACAAAAGCACCCTTGACTTTTGCAGGAAATACTCAGCAGATCTGATGGTATCTGGGGAGATGGAAGCAGAATCTAAAATGGCATCAGTTGGTGAGCAATGGAAATTAAATCAAAAAGCAGGAGGAAGGAGAGGATGGGAGTGGGAGGGGCAGTTGTCTGTCTGTCACGGTGAGGCCACGTCACCGCAGACTGCTCTCACCCCTCCGCACGTTGACGTTACAGGTGACAAGGTCGGGAGCCGAGGGGCTGCAGATCCCACCGCAAGCTCCCAGAACCTCCTCTCCTTTTCCCACTCCCAGCCGCAGGCTGACAGACTTGCCTGGGGGTGGGGGGAAGGAGCGATCCGTTTGATTACCAGCTGGATCGAGGAGCTGAAATCATGAGAGGCTTTCTCTCGGGGCACAGGAGACTGTAGACTCCGGAATCTGGAGCAACACACGAGGACCTCAGCGGGTCGAGCAGCATCTGTGGGGGGAGGAAATGAACTGTCGATGCTTCGGGTCGAAACCCTGCATCAGGACTTTGACCTTTGCCTTGTTCTGTCTGCCTCCTCTCTCAAAAAAAATTCAGTGTACAATACAAACATACAGGGTTTACAATACATACAGTGTGTACAATTTTATCGATGCACCATAGAAAGCATCCTATCTGGATGCATCACAGCTTGGTACGGCAACTGCTCTGCCCAGGACTGCAAGAAACTACAGAGAGTTGTGGACACAGCCCAGCGCATCACAGACACCAGCCTCCCCTCTTTGGACTCTGTCTATACCTCTCGCTGCCTTGGTGAAGCAGCCGGCATAATCAAAGACCCCACCCACCCGGGTCATTCTCTCTCCTCTCCTCTCCCATCAGGTAGAAGATACAGGAGCCTGAGGGCACATACCACCAGACTTAAGGACAGCTTCTACCGCATGGTGATAAGACTATTGAACAGTTCCCTTATACGATGAGATGGACCCTTGACCTCACAATCCACCTCGTTGTGACCTTGCACCTTATTGTCTACCTGCACTGCACTTTCTCTGTAGCTGTGACACTTTACTCTGTACTGTTATTGTTTTTACCTGTACTACACCAATGCACCCTGTACTAACTCAATGTAACTGCACTGTGTAATGAATTGACCTGTACAAATGGCATACAAAACAAGTTTTTCAATCTACCTCAGTACAAGTGACAATAATAAACCAATACAAACAACTGAATCCTGGCTCCCCAAATAGATTATTTTTACGCTGCAGGTGGAGTCTAAGTCACTGAGTCGTGCATATTGTGCACGCAGTAAATTATAAAATTCCCCAGCCACCCACCTGCGGCCACAATCTCACAACTCCCTTGTTTTAGGCGCTACAGTGAAATGGAGATACAATTTCACCCATCTAAAAATTCAGCAGAACCTTCTCAACAACAGCTCACAGCTGCAAAGCAACTTCAAAGCACTAGGAGCATCAGATCACAGTTGGTCAAGCAAGGTGGTAGGACAGGGGGCAGACACTTTGGACGCAGAGGTAGTTCATGATTCGAGGAGAGCGTTGAGATGGTGAGGGAGATTGAGGGAGCGCGTTCCAGAGCCGAGGAAAACTAGAGGTGCAGCAATTAGGAACGCACAGGAGGCTGGAACTGGAGGGAGGAGAGGGAGGACGGGGCTCAGGGGAGAGGGTCGGGGCTGGAGGGGAGGGGAGAGGGGAGAGGGAGGTCGGGGCTGGTTGGGGGGGGGGAAGAGGGAGGGCTTATGTATGGGACATAGAAAATTTTAGGGATGTGGCGGGATAGAAAGGTTTGGGGATGTTCCAAGAAACATGAGAATGATAAGGATGAATTTGGTTTTGTGAATGAGTTTGAAAGCTGCTGATCGACAAGTTGAACAGGGGCTCTCCTGTGTCGAATGGGTGCAGCTGAAGGCAGTTGAGCCCTGAACACTCCCTCGAGTACCACCTTGAAGCTGAGGTAACCAGCCTCCAACAATCTTCCCTTCTGTTGGACGTGGCTTCAGGCAGCACAGAGTTTTCTCGTCGATTCCCACTGACTTCAAGTTCATTTGAGCTTCTCGATGTCGGAACCATTCATCTCTGGAATTCAGCTGTTCACCCTGTGTTTTTCCCCCCAAGGTCTGGATCCCCCGTCCCAGTGCACCCACTGAGAGGGTGCTGGTGAGCACCAGCTGTCGACAGCAATGTCCATCGGTCGATGACTGAGCGTGTCCCGACAGTGTGGTTGCTGGCCTGACTGGTGTGCCCTATTTTTACCCAAGATGACAAAATGGGACAACCTTGCACCTTGTCACAAATTTGCTGGGGTGTGAATTGTCCTGGGGAAGGGTTATCCGGAGCTGCAGTTAACTCCGGAGCACATCTCCCCGCCCCAGCACCAGAGGCAGGACGTAGACCGGTCTGCAGATGGAGTTTCCTCTCAGCTGTTTCCTGAGCTCGCCCAGGGTGTGGGTGACTGGTCGATGGCCAACTCATGAGGAAGCTGCAGAAGAACCATCTGCTTGGCGCTTCTGAGCGAACCTTGGAACCGTCTTCCGTCGGTGGTCCGCAATCAATTTTTAATTTTAAATCCAACATTAAGCAAAGGTATTAAGGGTCATGGGGTAAAGTGGGGATAGAGTCAGAGTCCCTTTGCCCAGCTCATCCATGCTGACTTCCAGAGCTTGTTCCATTTCCCTCTGTTTGGACCCTCTGCCTCTGAAGTTCTCTTATCCAAATGTCCTTTAAACACTGTAGTTGTATGTACCTCTACCACTTCCTCTGGCAGCTCGTTCTATATACCCACTGCCTTCTGTGCGAAAAAGTTGCCCCTCAGGTCCCCTTTAAGCATGGAATTGTACAGAGTTAGTTAGTGGGCAGGCACGCTTTACAGCGCCGGCGACCTGGGTTCAATTCCGGCCGCTGTCTGTAAGGAGTTTGTACGTTCTCCCCGTGTCTGCGTGGGTTTCCTCCGGGTGCTCTGGTTTCCTCCCACATTCCAAAGACGTACGGGTTAGGAAGTCGTGGGCATGCTATGTTGGTGCAGGAAGAGGGGTGACACTTGCGGGCTGCCCCCAGAACATTCTATGCAAAGGATGCATTTCATTGTATGTTTCGATTGTACACATGACTAATAAAGAGATCTTATCTCATCTTCAGAGAGCAGCCAATGCCTTGAACGGCTTAAAGTGCAAATCTCTTATTCCTACGGACACACAAGAATCTGCAGCTGCTGGAATCTGGAGCAACACACAATCTGCTGGAGGGACTCAGCGGGTCGAGCAGCATCTGTGGGGAGGGGGAAGGAATCGTCGACGTTTCGAGCTGAAACCCTGCATCAGGACTACTCCTGTTACTGTGTCCATATGAAGAGAACTGAAAATGTTTCAGCCTCGTCTTGTGAACTCCCATCCTCGAGAGGGGACAGTCACGGAGCTGTGTTTTAGCGGTGTGAAGTGTCCACTGACTGCAGTGTCCAGAGCTTTGTGGGTAAGCAAGCAAAAAAAAACACATAGGAACAGACTTTAAAAGCTACTGTAGATATGTAAAAAAAGAATAGGTGAGCAAAAAATAATGAGAGTCTCTTAAAGACTGAGACAAAGTTATACTGGGACCTCATAGAAACATTTTGAATGTTAAAAGGCCTGGACAGAGTAGATGTGGCGAAGTTGTTTCCCGTGGTAGGGGAGTCTAGTACAAGAGGGCACGACTTCAGGATTGAAGGGCGCCCATTCAGAACAGAGATGCGGAGAAATTCCTTTAGCCAGAGAGTGCTGAATCTGTGGAATTTGTCGCCATGGGCGGCTGTGGAGGCAAAGTCATTGGGTGTATTTAAGGCAGAGATTGATAGGTATCTGAGTAGCCAGGGCATCAAAGGTTGTGGTGAGAAGGCGGGGGGGGGAGTGGGGCTAAATGGGAGAATGGATCAGCTCACGATAGAATGGCGGAGCAGACTCGATGGGCCGAATGGTCACCCTCTGCTCCTTTGTCTTATGGAAATAAGGGAATGGGAGAGAAATTAAATACTTTGAGTCTTCCTTCAGTGGACAGAGAGAAAACCTCCTGCAAATGATGGGGAGCAACCGGTCTGAAATGAACAAGGAACTGGAAGAAACTAAAGTGCAAAAACAAAATACTATTGGAAAACTGAATGGGATCGAAGGCCGATAAATCCCCAGGACCCGAGGGGCAAGTGTGAAGATAACGGACGGACTGGTGGATCCGTGAAAGGTTCCCATGGATTGGGATAACCCAACCATTTCAGGGCTCTCTTCATTACTCTCGGATCAAATCTGGGCGTTCTGTCATTCACTTCCTGTTGTGGGAATGTATCACACGGACCCGGCAGGCATCTGCTTCGGAAATCTTCATTGATATCGTGGAGAGCCCAGACTCCTAAAAGTGGAGTTCCACAGCTCTGCCCGACCAAGAGATTACAACCTTTATTTGTATTACAAGAGTATGTGACCACAAGCATCCAAGCAGAAGTGAAAAGCAGAAATAAATGGCAGAAGTGAGCAACCATGGTTTCAGCCTTAGTCTAGTGCTTTTGAGGAACGAAGTATAATTAGATTGTCGCATCCTGCGTGGCAGACAAGACGCAAGAACATCACCATACGTGGAGAGCTCCTTGGCTATCGGCAGAACAGAAGTTAACCCTCTAGCTCCCCTCCTACAGAAATTCGAGAGCGTTCTCAATCGTCTTTCATATTTCTCCCACACTTTCAGTCTGGTAGATTAGCTTCATGAGTCAACCACATCCCTCATAAACAGAGATAACACCGATCCATCAACCTCAGTCGCCGCTACTGATATTGGTTCTTCAGTTCAGATTTATCAAGTTAACAGAATGCAAGATCCCCAGCCGCAAAGGAGTGGGGTGGGGGTGTTGTGGATGTGTGCGTGTGGTGCACCAGTCCACACCTCTGGACTAGCAGGCAGCTCAGATTGCCATGGTGCAGGTAACTGTCCACAGCGGAGAAGCCGTGTCTGGGGTCAGGGACCACACTTGTAGACGTACAAACGTGATGCTCAGAGAAAGGACCACAAGCCTTCCCCAGAGGTGCATTAACTGGAGCGTCCCGACCACACACCTTCACTCTACCTCACAGTATTGTATTCTTCTGGAGAGGCAGAAAAAAAAGTTTTTCTTGGTATATTGTGCAGAGTCACGGAGTTGTACAGCACAGAAACAGGCCCTTCGGCCCAACACGTCCATGCCAACCCTTTTGCCCACCTACACTAATCCCATTTGCCCGCGTTACGACCATATCTTTCTACACCCTGCCTATCTACATGTCTGTCTAAATGCCTCTTAAACGCAGCAATTGTATCTGATACCACCCCCACCTCTGGCAGCATGTCCCAGATATCAACCCCTCTCTGCGTAAAACAAAACCCTTTAAAACTCCTCCCTCTCACTGAAAACATCCCCCTACCATGGGAAAATCATTTTAACTACCTACCCTATCTATGCCTCTCATATTCCTCTCTCAGGTCACCCCTCAGCCTCCTTCGCTCCAGGGAAAACAGCCCCAGCCTGTGTAATCTAAAGTCCTCCAATCCAAGGCCACACCCTCGTGAGTCTCTTCCGCACCCCCTCTGACACAATCACATCCTTCTGATAGTGTGTTGACCAGAACTGCACACAATACTCCAAGTCTATCCAACGTTTCACAAAGTTGCAAAATAACATCCCAACTTTTATATGCTATTCTCTGACCTAAGGCAGCAAGTACGCCCATATGGCTTCTTTTCCGCTCTATTGACCTGTGTGACCACTTGCAGGGAAATATGGACTTGAATCCCAAGGACTCTCTGTTTATCAACATTCCCTGCTGCCCTTTCATTTACGGTCAATGACCTACCCCTATCTGACTTCCTAAAATGCATCACCTTGCACTTGTTAGGATTAAATTCCATCTGCCAATACTCTGCCCAACTTTTCATCTGATCCATATGCTGCTGTAAACCTTAGACAATCTCCCTCATCATCCACAACACCACCAACTTTCATATCTTGCAGGTTGAATAAACCAGGGTTGGTAGGGAGCCGGTGACTGCAACAACCTTTTTGATTCCGGCACCTCGAGGGGCAAGTTCAAATCCCAGCAAGGCAGGCCGGGAGGGAAATACCGTACGTCTAAATGTTTGTGACTGATGACGAACAAAGTGATTGTGACAGTTGCTGGACTGCAGTACAAATCCACCTGCTTCACCGGAGTTTTCTGGAGAAGCAGGTTAGGAGGCCTTATCCGGTCTGTTCTGCAAGCGACTCCATGAGAACACCTTGTGCTCCTCATGTATTGTCATCAGGGCAACCAGGGGTAACACACAGCACAGCAGTGTCCAATGCACTGCAACATTCAAGCAGTTCACAATGCAAAGGAGTGGGCCTATTTAGACTGCAGTACTGCCATAGAGTTGCACAGAACACAAACAGGCCCTTCGGCCCACCATGTCTGTGCTGACCTTTCAGTCCATCTACACTAAAAGGTTATGCACAGAAGGTGGCAGAGAGCACACTGCACAGTTCTGGCCTCGATTTTAGAAAAATGATATCCAAACACTGGAGAAGCTTTAAATAGATTTACAAGGGTAACACCAGGTCATAACTTGGCAATGAAAAGCACTTGGGGGCTTTTCCCTGGAATAAAGCAGCCTTATGGAAGGCTCAAGATTGTGAATGGGTTTGATGGGGTAGATTCAGGGATGTTAACACTTGGCAGGTAATCCACCAACCAGGGGCCAGGAAAGTAAGGTGTGCATAGATCCAATTCAGGGGCAACTTCTCTCACAGAGAACACTCGGACTCAGAACTTGCTACCACAAGGAGGGGAAAGGCCGAAGTACCTTTAAAGAAAATGTTACGTACAGCAGAGAGAAAGGAAGAGGATGTTCCCACGTGAACCCCTGGAAACTGGAGACACAAGAGAGACTCCAGACGCTGGAATCTGGAGCAAGAACAAGCTGGTGGAGGAACTCAGCAGGTCGAGCAGTATCTGTGGAGGCAGAGGGATGGTCAGTATTTCAGGTCGAGGCCCTGCACCGGGACTGAGGGTGGAGAGGGGAGAGAGACAGATAACGAGGGGAGGGGGGAGGGGGGAGGGGGGAGGCAGGGGCGGGTAGGCCACCTGGTTTCACCGACCACCTACCATCCCTTCAACCTCTTTATACTCCCTCTCCACCCTCAGCCCTGATGCAGGGTCTCAACCTGAAACATTGACCATCCCTCTGCCTCCGCAGGTGCTGCCTGACCTGAGTTCCTACAGCAGTTTGTTTTCTTACCTCTAGAGTTTCGCTGGTCCTCATCACGTCAGATCAGGTTTCTTTATTAGTCACATGTACATCGAAACACACAGCGAAATGCATCTCTTGCGTAGAGTGTTCTGGGGGGTAGCCCGCGAGTGTTGCCACGCTTCCGGCGCCAACGTATCATGCCCACAATTTCCGAACCCGTACGTCTTTGGAATGTGGGAGGAAACCGGAGCACCCGGAGGAAACCCACACAGACACACGGGGAGAACGTACAAACTCCCTTACAGACAGCGGCTGGAATTGAACTCAGGTCACTGGCGCTGTAAAGTGTTACGCTAACCGCTGCACTAACGTGCCTGCCCTACACATAGCCGAAGTGAACCCTCCTATGTAAATACCAGAAATTTGCTGTTTTTGCTCTCTCATTCCTTGCGTGTGTGCCTGACATTCTCACAAAATAAGACAATAGTCCTAACTTCACTGTTCCCACCCCCTGAACAAGTGCAATAACTTATAAATTGCTACATTTTGCAAATAAACTTGACTTTGAGCCACACTCACTCCACCACCAACACACAGTAGCAGCAGTCTGTCCCATCTACAGGATGCACTGCAGCAACTCACCGAGACTCCTCAGGCAGCACCTTCCAAACCCACCACCTCTCCCAGCGAGAAGGACAAGGGCAGCAAAAGCTCAGTGAACACCACCCCCTGGGAGTTGCCCTCCGAGCCTCACACCGTCCCGACTTGGAAATATATCGCCGTCCCTTCACCGTCGCTGGGTCAAAGTCCTGCAACTCCCTCCCTGACACCACTGTGGGTGCACCCACACCTCACGGACTGCAGCGGTTGCAGAAGGCAGCTCACCGCCACCTTCTCCCAGGCAACTAGGGACGGGCAATGAAATGCTGGCTCAGCCTGCAAAAGTGCACAGCCCTCCAACGAATACAAATGAATTGGGATTCACGTAAGGGAGTTGCTGGAACTTGGGGATGGGGAGGCTTGTTTTTCATAAAATGGTGATACACATCCTCAGCTCTGCCAACAGTACTTAAACCCCTCGAGTTCCTGAGTCAGCCTCTGGAGGTTAGCGCCTTATTCACATTACAGTGGCCACCCCAACCCCAGAGCAACCTGCTGGTGGCTCCTGGACACCGGTGGGACCCACTGGCAGGTGGGGGGGGGGGGTGGTGGTGGTTGGGGGGGGTAGTGGTGGTGGTTGGGGGGGGTGGGGGTGGTGGTTGGGGGGGTGGGGGTGGTGGTTGGGGGGGGTGGGGGTGGTGGTTGTTGGGGGGGTGGTGGTGGTTGTTGGGGGGGGGTGGTGGTGGTTGTTGGGGGGGGGTGGTGGTGGTTGTTGGGGGGGGGTGGTGGTGGTTGTTGGGGGGGTGGTGGTGGTTGTTGGGGGGGGTGGTGGTGGTTGTTGGGGGGGGTGGTGGTGGTGGTGGTTGGGGGGGGGGGGGAAAGCGCTGATACATGGCGTGCTACGTCAGCGGGCTTTGATACAAGGGTCTCCATGGAGACGGCGCCCTGAAACTGAGACACGTCGGTTTCCAGGCCGGCAGGCGACCCATCCCTACCTGCTGGCCTCGCCGGCCATCCCTGCTCCTCCTCCTCCTCCTCCGCTCCCCTCTCGCCCGCCTCTGGTCCTGGTTCTGGTCCTGCCCCTCCCTCAAGGGCGAGAACAGAAACAGCTCGCCCTGCCGCTGTTTAAAGGAGGGGAATTATCCTGCCCAGCCTGACGTCAGCGGGAGACACCCAGGTTTCCGGATTACAATAATGTTGTATATTTGAATTTCACACGGGAATTTAAACGGGAGAGAGCGAGGAACCAGGGCCACCTTTGTCGAATTTAAATAAAGAATTTTAAAAAATAAACCAGGGCTGTTAGATCAGTTAACAACCCCACCCACACTGTAAACATCCTGGATTGTCTTAATTTGACCTGGGTTCGCTCGACTTTCGAGAGACATCTGGTTGAGGCACATGAGATATTTAAAAGGTCCCAACATGTGCAATAATCTCAAGGTGAACAGCTTGGCTCTGAAGGGAAGGAAATCCGGATTCGTTTGCTCATAAGCAAGCGCGACTTTCCTAACCCCGGGACAAGACAGCGATCGAAGCATTTTTGAAAGGCGGGGAATTGGAACTGATATATTGATCACCCATGATTTGATTGAGCGACGGGACATGCTGAATTGCCCCATACTTTGCTGATCAATTTTCTGTAGCAGGCCGGTGTGTAAGAGTGCGAACAGCGTCCTCCCCACCCCACCCCACCCCCGCCGCACTTCATGTAGGAACCTTCCCAGTGAAGAACAGGTGACGCAAACCTTTATCGCCTCCACCTATCACCTGCCAGACACCATTCCCACCCTCCCCTCCCCACCTGCCTATCACACCCCCCCCTCACCTATCAGCTCTTGCCCCACCCCCTTCCCCCCACCTTTTGATACTGGCTATCTCACACTCAATGGTTCAGGACAGCTTCTTCCCCTCCGCCATCAGATTTCCGAACGGTCCGATGAACCTTGTCATTTCCTTTTGTTTGGCACTATTTATTTACTTTTGCAGTGGGACCATAGAACAGGACAGCACAGAAAACAGGCCATTCGGCCCTTCTAGTCTGTGCCGAAACTTTATTCCGTGAGTCCCATTGACCTGCACCCGGTCCATAACCCTCCAGACCTCTCCTGTCCATGTATCTATCCAATTTATTCTTAAAACTTAAGAGTGAGCCCGCATTTACCATATCAGATGGCAGCTTTTACGTCTTTGTCATTTCACATCATTTATAGTCATTTTCATGTCTTTGCCCTGTACTGCTGCCACAAAATGATTTCACGGCATCTGTCAGTGATAATAAACCTGATTCTGATGCTGATCTCCCCCAAACGCCCCGGGTGGAGCATGTCTCCCGGACTAGTTTTATCAGACAGCAATCACCCATCACTGAGTGCTTACCAACATCCTCTGGGTCCCCCTGACCAGAAACTCATTTGGACCATCCACGTATAACAGTATCTACAAGAGCAGGTCAGGGATGGGGTAAACCCGCTGTAAGTGACTCACGTCCCAGTGCCCCACAACCTTTTCCTTCTCCGCATGGCACGGGTCAGGCGTGCGACAGACACTTCCCCACTCGCCCGGAGGAGTGCAGTTCCAACAACAGGGAGCTCGACCCCGTCCAGGGCAGAGCAGCTGATTTGAACCGCATCCCATCGACCACTCTCCGCGCCCGGTGCACGGTGGCTGCAGTACGCGCCGCACACAAAGCGCACTGCCGTCACTTGTCTAGGCTACTCCGACAGCACCTTCCCAAACCTGTCACCTCCAGCGCTGAGGAACAGACAGACACTAGACACATGGGAACGTGCAGCTTCCCCTTCAAGTCACAAATTATTCCGACTTGGGAATTATATTGCTCGTCCTCCTAGTCATCATCGGGTCAATCCAGAGACTCCCGACCTGGCAACACTGCAGGAGCACCTTCACCAGAAGGACTGCAGCGGTTGAAGGAGATGGCTCACACACATGTTCTCAAGGGCAAGATTACACCTGGTGCATAGCTTTGGTCTCCAAGCTTCAGAAGTAAAGGCAGTAGAGCAATGTTTCACCATGCTGATTGGGTGGAGCGGCTACTGTATGATGAGAGATTGGGTCAACCTGATATCTATCCATTGGAGTTTGGAAGAATGCAAAATTCTTACAGGGCTCGACAGATTGAGTATGGGATGTTTCCCTGACTGGGGGAACCGAGAACAGGTGATTGCAGTTTCTCAAGATATGCAGCATGGTAGTGTAGCGGTTAGCATAACGCTTTACAGCGCCAGTGACCCAGGTTCAAATCTGGCTGCTGTCTGTAAGGAGATTGTACGTTCTCCCCGTGTCTGTGTGGGTTTCCTCCGGGTGCTCCGGTTTCCTCCCACATTCCAAAGACGTACGGGTTAGGAAGTTGTGGGCATGCTATGTTGGCGCCAGAAGCGTGGCGTCACTTGCGGGCTGCCCCCAGAACACTCTACGAAAAAGATGCATTTCACTGTGTTTCGATGTATATGTGACTAATAAAGAAATCTTATCTTATATGGTGTGCATTCAGGTCTGAGATGAGGAGAAATTGCTTCACTCAGAGGAAAGTGAATCTGTGGAATTTGCCACCACTGAGGGCACTGGAAGCCAAATCACTGCACATATTTAAGGAAGTAGATACACTTCTGGAGGTAAATGGCGCTGGGGGTTATGGGGCAGGAATGTGATACTGGGAAAGAGAATCAGCCACGGTGACACTAAATAGTGGAGCAGGCTCACCAGGCTGAGTACGGCTTCCTCTCCCATGTTGTGGGATGGACGAACAGTGCTGCCCTTGCCCGTAATGTCGCGATCCAGAAACAATGGCTGTGGAAAGGAAAATAAAATGCTTTCTTTCATTTGGTGAGCATTTACGTTCATCTATCACCCTGGGAGACCATAACATTTAAGATGGGGTGGCAAGTGTGTTCATTGCAAAGAATATCACAATTGCACAGGAGAGGTTGGATAGACCTGTGGGTCTGTCCCTCTGCACCAGAGCCTGTAGATCCACATTATATCATGTGGGATCTTCTTGTGAAGGATGTGTCGGGGATCTCCCTCCATTTCAGTAGAGATGACTCTTCTAACATTCTTACTGCACTACCATGGCGACACGGTAGTGTAGCGGTTAGTGTAACACTATTACAGCGCCAGCGACCCGGGTTCAATTCCCGTCGCTGTCTGTAAGGAGTTTGTACGTTCTCTCCGTGTGTCTGCGTGGGTTTCCTCTGGGTACTCCGGTTTCCTCCCACATTCCAAAGATGTACAGGTTAGGAGCTGTGGGCATGCTATGTTGGCGCCAGAAGCATGGCGGCACGTGCAGGCTGCCCCCAGTATCACAAAAAGACACATTTCACTGTGTGTTTCGATGTACTTGTGACTAATAAATAAATATCTTATATCTATCTTAATCTGTGAAGCACACTAGGATGCCTGAGGACTTGAGAAACACCACATTAATGCAGACTGTTTGTATACCATCTAACACAAGCAGGCAGAGATGACTGCATTCACCAGGAGGATTGATGTATGCCCTGTGAACTACTTAAGCTGGTGCGGAGATGCAACACTTATTGAGCCAAATGTTGCTGACACCCTGCATCGATGGAGTTACAGATCTGTAACGCCAGGTTCTCCCTCTGCCAGATGGTCTCTGGTAGGAGAGGATCAAAGATATCCAGTCTTCTCTGAGGGGAAGTGGATAGTGAAGGACACAACCAGGGAGTCACACAACTAGAGTGCAACAACAGCCTCATGTTGCAAATATCTCCACCTCCAGCCAGGAAAGAGCCAGAGAGTCACACTTTAGTTCTGTTGGTCATGTTGACGCGTGGTCCTTGCACTAATCCTAAGGTTGGCGACAGACTTCCAGGGAAGAGCATTTATTTCAGACACTGTCCTTCACTGTGGTCTTGATAGAAGAATCACTCCAGGAATACCTGGGGCAAGCTCAAACTTTTCCCCCACCCCCTTCCTCCTCCTCCTCCAAGAGGAAGGTTTTGGAGAGGATGCGGAAGAGGTTCACCAGGATGTTGCCTGGATTGGAGAGTATTAGTTAGAAGGAGAGGCTGGACAAATTTGGACTGTTTTCTCTGGAGCGGCGGGGGCTGAGGGGAGACCTGATAGAAGGTTGTAAAATTATGAGAGGTATAGACAGGGTAGAGAGTCAGAATCTTTTCCCCCAGGGTGGAAATCTCGAATGCTAGAGGGCAGAGTTTGAGGTGAGAGGGGGAAAGTTCAAAGGAGATGTGTTGTTACGTACCAGCAACAATAGAAACACAACGAGCCATGTATAAGTGTTAGAAACTATTCTATTAGTAACTACTTGTGATAATGAGAAAAGTAAAAACATTAGATATTAAACGTAATACCCAAAGCTAATAAACTCAAAGTGTGTGTGTGGCAAATTCCCAAACTCCAAGTCTAGGAATAGTTCTCAAAGTTCAGTTCAGCAAGTCATCAGGTGAAACATGAGCAAAGGCTTTTGCAAGACCACTGACTGGAGAGAAAATGTAAAAGGAATGTAGAGAGAAAAATGACGAAATTCGCATGTTCCACGATGGAACCCAGACAACACCTCAATCACTGTTGATCTCCACTGCTTTGTTCCGAAGTATCTGCCACCCAGAAGGCATTCGATAGGTGGCCGTCCACAGAAATACCTGCTTTCCAGCACAGGTTAACTCCTGGACTCCACTTGTTTGCTCCAAAAATCCATACATGGATTGTAGTGACAGACACAGCTATTGTTCTTCGTCCATTGATACGGAGACCGACAGTCAGTGTGTGTCTCTCTCTCTCTTCGACTCTCTGCGCAAAATAGCCAGCACGTTGTTATAGTCTTTCTGTCTTGGAGATAACACCACACACACACACACACACACACACACACACACACACACACACACACACACAGACACACACACACTACTAGTTTTATTTTTGTACACAGAGAGCGGTGGGTGCCTGGAACGCGCTGCCAGGGGAGGTGGTGGGAGCAGATACAATAGCAATGTTTAAGAGGCATTTAGACAGACACATGAACAGGCTGGGGTGGAGGGATATAGATCAGGTGCAGGCAGATGGGATTAGTTTAGATTGGCATCGTGGTCGGCACAGACATGGTGGGCCGAATGGCCTGTTCCTGCGCTGCACTGTTCTGTGTTCTATGTTCAATGTTCCAGTGTCAAGTTTGGTTGGAGAGAAGACTCAAAAGGCCACTGTTCTCATTCAATCTCTCTATTAGATCCGAGGAGAGAGCACCAAGCCAGGCACCTACGTCCCGGACCGGGTGGTCTCTGAGATACATTGATCTACATACATTCTTATACTTCTTCAGAGGTGCAAACAATTATCATACAAGGAATGATCATGCATTAGTCAGGCAGCATGGCACTTATTTTCTACATCGTGATTGGTTACAGACAAAGGAATTTACTTAAAAAAAAGTTACTAAAGCTATCGTTCCTTAATCTTTTCCGACCATCTTGTTCCACCGGTTATATTGTATACATAAGGTTCCTCATGGTGGGCTCAGGGTCAGTTTAGTGGAGCAAGAGTCAATTGTGCAGACTTGCTGAGACAGGAACTGATTGTGTTTGGTATTATCACACCTCAAGGCTGAAGAAAACTAGCTGAAGCAAGCAAAATCTCTGAAGCAAGACACTGCAAAGCGAAGCACACTATTTCCAGCAGTCGATTACAGCCATAGTGATGTACCCTTTAATTCTCGTTTCAGGGCTCACAATCTTTTACTCTCCTAACCTTTCCTTATACAGATTCTCATTCCCTCCTTTTATCATATCATGATAATACTCTTCTGGTGGTAGTGGTCTCAAAAGTTCCTCGTGATCCTGGCCTCGGGGTGAACGTGCCACCAGCACCTTTTGCACGGGTATTAATCCCTCGACTGAGTTCATCATCCGGTGCAGAATACACTTTAATATGGCTAGGCCAACAAATAGACCCACGATGATTATTCAAGCATAAATTGCCAGATTAGGTAACCAACTGCTCCATCCCGATAACCCCCAGCTTCCCCACTCCCAACCAGGTTGGAGTTGTCGTTTTGAATGTGCTTGGACAGGTCAGTGACATTGGAAGAAACATCAGGTATAAATGTGCAGCATTCCTTCCCGATCATGGCACAAGTGCCCCCCTTCTCTGCCAGGATAAAGTCCAACGCCATCCTATTCTGCAATACTATCAGGCTGATGGCTATCATCTCGGTTGTTATGCTGTTCACCTGTGATTGAGGTTCCCCTAAAGTGTCGGCCGTATTGTTAGCAAGCTCTTCCAGAGCTGCTGCTAATTTCTGAATCTCCACCCCTGCTCTGGCAGTACCGTATGGTGGGAACAGAGTCCAGAAAAATCGATCCGTTTCTGTCAACTTCCATCGTTGCCGCATTAACCAGTCTGGGTGTTGCTGGGGGTGGTTCAAATGAGGGGCAAGATAACGAAGGTAACAGCACCCACTCCACCCTTTACGCCAGGCGGGTGTATACATGAAACCCAAGTCCTCCCCTTTGGGATTTGGTCTTTCCCCAGGTAACCAAGGATAGGCCTTGTTCCCGCACACCCAATGGGTGCCGTTCACGGGGCGCAATCCTCCCGCGCTTGTTCGGGTGCAGGGACTATTCCCCGACTGATAGGGGGCACTTTTATTACAGTTACAGTAACAGGTGGCATCCAGTGGGGAAGCAGGAGGGGTAACAACCAGCCCCGGTCCCAACAGGGTATAATTAAGTGGAAGAGGCCTAAGGCACCAACCTTTATAACAGCAGGGATAACAGGCATTTCGGTCTAGGGACGGATAACCCCCTGGTTTACAATTTTCTTCCTCCCCTCGCCATAAATCGGATAGATCTGGTCTCGTTCTGAGTAAGGGGTGTTATTGAAATGGAAACCCCTGACTCCCCATGGTGAGTGGTCGCTGCACATACCCAGCATCCTGTCTTGTTTTCTTACCTAGCATAAACATGGCATAGTGACAAAAATGAATTATGATTTTCCATCACTGATTCTCCTGCCCCGATATATCCTAACAACATAACAGTTCCAATTTCCAATCCTCCCATTCTTGTTTTTATCTTCCTCCTTATTTTTCCCTCCTTTTATCCTGCCTCTGCCCCCCCTACTCCTGACTCCTCTCCCTGAGATGAGAATATAGCTATTAGGGATTTTTCATTGGATTTGAAGTTGAATGTTTCGTCCACCTCTTACAATCACTCAGATGTATCCACTTCTTGTTCCCCTTCACTTTGACGGCTGATGGTGTCTGTCACAGCACCTGGAACGGTCGCTTCCAACGAGGTCCTAGCTTCGGTCTTTCCCAGTCACGGATTAGGACCCAGTCGCCTGGTCCAGGATCAGGCCAATCTCCCTTCGTATCTTTCCGATAAGCCTCTTTCACCTGTGAATGGAGGGACCTAAGAGAAAGGGTCAATTGCTCACAATAGTCCTGTAACTCCTGTCCCATCATCTGTAAATCCATAATAGGGGTATGGGGGTTGTCACTGTCGCACGGGGTTCGGGCAGGTCGTCCGTACACTATCTCGGCTGCAGTCAGTCAGGTACTACTCTGGGGAGTGACTTGCATATGGTATAATGCCATTGGGAGTACCTTTAACCAATTCTGTCCTGTATCTAAAGTCAATTTAGTCAGTTTGTCCTTTAAAATTCCATTGGCTCTTTCTACGGCACCCGCTGCAGTAGGCTGATGAGAGCAATGTAATTGTTGATCAATGCCTAGGGCTGTGCACAGCTTTTTATTAATTTTCCCAATAAAATGAGGTCCATTTTTTAAAAAACTTTATTTACAGTGTGGTAACAGGCCCTTCTGGCCCAACGAGTCCGCGCCGCCCATTTTAAACCCATATTAACCTACCTGTACGTCTTTGGAATGTGGGAGGAAACCGGAGCACCCGGAGGAAACCCACGCAGACACGGGGAGAACGTACAAACTCCTCACAGACAGCGACGGGAATCGAACCCAGATCGCTGGCGCTGTAATAGTGTCACGCTAACCACTATGCTACCGTGCCGCCCATTGTCGGACGATAGTTGCCGTCGTATCCCAAATTGGGGAATGATGTCTTTTAGTAAAATTTTCACTACCGTACTTGCTTTGTTGTTGACGGTCGGAAAAGCCTCAATCCATTTACTAAACATATCAAGGATGTCTAAGCAGTACTTATAACAATGTACCCATGGTAATTCAATAAAGTCTATTTGTAACGTCTCAAATGGTCCCCCAAGGAGGGGGATTCCTTCCTTTTTCACACTTAATTGACTTGCTTGGGTTTACTTTTTGGCAAGTCACACACCTCACAGCTTTGTTTCCAGCTACCTCTTCCATATTTGGATTACACCATGTTTTAAGCAAAACCATACACATTCACTCCTTACCGAGATGAGTGTCAGTGTGGAGTTTATCAATAAGGATGGGTAACAAGCATCAGGTGCACATATCTGGCCCGCCGGCGTTGTCCAGACATGGGTTACAGGGTGAGGGCGGCAAATTGTGCTGCTGCCACAATTGGATCTCAGTGTGAGGGGCGTCCTCCTGAAGTTTCAAAATGTTGGAGATGTCTGGACTTGGAGGAGTTTCACGCAGTAATAAGGCGCATGTTTCTGTGCTAAGCTCCCACCCATGTCCTGCTGCTGCAGCCTTTTGCGCGTCAGGCGAACGTGATAACCACTGCACTATGGAAGTGGGAGTGTCATCGTCCCTACGTGCGGCGCACTCCTTGCGGCACAAGGAGGGAATGCATTTCCCCTCTGGAAATTCTCATCACCCGCATAGGTCGCATAGGTGGAGCAGACCCTATCGAAAAAATCTGGGCCATCCTCATCTTTCTTTGGCTTATAGGACATCACTCTCATTAAATCTATCGGTTGTTGCAGCGTTTTCTGAAGGGCTTCCCTTATTAGGCGCACCTGATCACTTGAGTTAGGGTGGGCGACCTCAAATTCCTCCCATGTATTATGTTGCAAATTCTGTTGCCACTTGTCCCTCTTGTGCACAGAAAGGGACATACAGCAAAAGCTGTAGAGGTCCCTGGGTGTAGTCTGATGGATTCTAATGGTGCTCATTAGGTGCTCAATAAAATCTTGGGGTTTTGTTTTCCTATCGGGGGCCCCATTCATGATCATATACATCTCCTGGGGTTTCCAGGGAGTATATACTTCAACCGTGTCACCCTGACTGTTTTGTCCCGCCCTGGGGTTTGGAGCCCTTCGTAGGGGAAGTTGTCGTTTACCCGGGGGCTGCAGAGACTTTTCCGAGGGGCCACTGCCACTTAGGTATGGCCGGTCAGGGGACGGTTCTAGCCAATGCCTCCCTGAGTGGTCATCATCTGTATCTGAGTCCGGATCCTCAGGGTCGCTACGCTTCCTGTCCTCAGGGCGGTTTAAATGCAGTCCCTTCCCTGTGGGTTTGCTATGGGCCTGCCTGAGGTTGGGTGCCAAGGTCTGATGATGGGTCGCAGGAGTCTTGGGCTTTGTACCCTGGAGATTCTTTATCTCCCTAGCTCCTGGGTTACACTCCGGGGGAGTTTGAAGGTTTCCCTTATTATCACGAGACCTAGTACGACAAGCGATGGGGTCAAAAAAATTCTCCCTGCTAGGTCGGTTTTCCTCAAATCCCTGTTCCTCTGATTCTGAGTAGGTGGGAAGCTGGGAGGGAAATTGGGGATACAATGGGGGAACAGCCGCACCCCATTGGGGTAAGGGAGGGGCGGAGGCAACTACCTCTTCCATATCGGTGTCTTCCCCACCCTCAAAAAGTAGTTGAAGTCCAGACATGTCCAAAGGCGCCGTTTGTTTACCAGTTTCCCCCTTTGCTTTAATTCCTTTTTTATCATACAATTCACACAAGGCCTTAAGGACTATATATGGACGGGGTATACCCTGGTCATCTGTAATAGGGATATCCCTCCTTTTAGCGTTTACTTCCCTAGAGATCTGTTTAGATTTCTCATTCAATTTCTCTGCCACCCCTTTCCATTTAGTAATGAGATCCTTCCAATTTTGCAAACAATTTGTTTTTGAAACCTCTGCTTCAGCGTGCGTACATTTTTCTAAATCCCAAGTCCCCCCCAATAGCCAATTATAGTCCCCCAATTTCTTGTTCAATCGTGCGCTAAGTTGACGAAAACTCTTTTCTAGATTTGGATTTTCTTTACACAATTTTCCCAAGGGTGTTTTAACATCCCCTTTGTCTAAAGTCTGACCCATTTTGTCACCCTACTCTGGCATCCACTTCAGATCCTGACCTTTGCGTGGGGGATTTCCCCTCTTAACAACCGGTCTAAGGCAGGATGCTGTTTCGGTGACTCTTATCTCCTCCCCCACTTATCTTTTCCCCGAGTGCTCACAATCTCTTACCTTCAACTCTTTACCGGGTCTTATTGGGGCCCGATTTCCCCCATTCGTTTTCCTTGTCTCACTAATCGTCAGCCGGTGAGGCCTGGTTACCTCAATGGACACCTAATCGAATCATTCAAACCTTTGTCAGCAGGCAGGGCCTGGCTACCCCGCTCTGTGCCTAGTCAGATTAATAATACTTAAATAGGTCTCACCGACCGATTTCCCCTTCTCCAGTTCGAGGAGTCCTTAGGTCACTCCAGTCGGGGGTCGAAGGGGGGAGAGCTACAGAATCGCGGCTGAGAGGAGATCAGGGTCCTGTGGGCCCATCTCGTCTCCAATCGCGAGTTTCTGCCTCTTCCCCTTACACCGATCCACCGCTGGGTGCCGTTTGGACTCCTGGCTGACTCGCCAAAATTGTCGAATTCGGTCGGAGAGAAGACTCAAAAGACCACTGTTCTCGTTCAATCTCTTTATTACTTGAGCCAAGGAGAGAGCACCAAGCCAGGCACCTACGTCCCGGACCGGGTGGTCTCTGAGATACATTGATCTATATACATTCTTATACTTTTTCAGAGGTGCAAACAATTATCATACAAGGAATGATCATGCATTAGTCAGGCAGCATGGCACTTATTTTGTACATCATGATTGGTTACAGACAAAGGAATTTACTTAAAAAAAGTTACTAAAGCTATAGTTCCTTAATGTTTTCAGACCATCTTGTTCCACCGGTTATATTGTATACATAAGGTTTCTCATGGTGGGCTCAGGGTTAGTTTAGTGGAGCAAGAGTCAATTGTGCAGACTTGTTGAGACAGGAACTGATTGTACCTTATACACATTCTCACTACAACATTTCCCATGCCATTCAGGACATTCAGAAGCAAGTAGATAGCTTTAGGCAGGGACTTACAGGAGGGGCGGGTTGGTTGAGGTGGCTACTAGGAGGATCGTGGGCATCATACTTGCTGCATGGAGCAGTGGGTCTAATCATTATTGTTGTAGTATGCTGTGTGGTGCTGGCCTGTTTAAAGACCTGTTGCAAGGTCCTTAACTCTCGGCCCCGTTCTCGGTGCCTCTCTAGATTATCATGAAATGATAACAGGAGGGAATGAGAAAGTAAAGGGTTAAGAAACTGTGACCGACTGTAACTAGACATATAGCTGATGGAAAAATACCTTGCAAGCAAGAGCAGGCAAGCTACTGACTCAGGGATAGGTGATAATTACTGTGTCCGGAACCTTGGTTTCAGTCCCGTTGTGCCAGACAATAGGGGTACTGGGTGCAATAAACAACGAAGAGGAAGCTGGTCCTAAACAATGAGGGGTGATACCTGTCTTTGAATCTCTTGATTATAACTCAATTATGTTGGACAACAGGTGCGATGTCCGTCCTTGGATCTCTGAGGCCTGACGGAAACTCACGGCGCTGCATTCATTAAGTGTGCGTGACAATATCTGTATAAATTTCTGTCTGCTCCTTTGTACTGTGGAGACCTCGGGAAGCGACTGTCAACGAGTGCTGAAGAGACCTCTCCTTAGTGGTATACTGCTAATAAATGCGTTTTATCGAATCAACCTTGTAGCACTGTGTTACTTTGCAGCAGACAGAAGTGGGAACTTAAAATCGGGGTGGCAAATGTTGTTCGTTTGTTTAAGAAAGGAGTCGGGTTAACCCTGGGAATTACAGACCTGCGAGTCTTACTTCAGTGGTGGGCAAATTGCTGGAGAAGATTCTCAGAGACAGGATTTATGGGCATTTGGAGAAGCATAGGCTGATTAGGGACAGTCAGCATGGCTTTGTGAGGGGCAGGTTGTGCCTCATGAGCCTGATGAATTCTGTGAGGATGTGACAAAGCACATTGATGAAGGTAGAGCAGTGGATGTGGTGAACATGGATTTCAGTTCCTCATGGAAGGCTCATTCAGAAAGTCAGGAGGCATGGGATCCAGGGAAACTTGGCTGTGTGGATTCAGAATTGGCTCGCTCATAGAAGACAGAGGGTGGTGGTAGATGGACCGTATTCTGACTGGAGGTCGGTGACCAGTGGTGTTCTGCAGGTATCTGTTCTGGGACCCCTGTTCTTTGTGATTTTTATAAATGACTTGGATGAGGATGTGGAAGGGTGGGTTAGTACGTTTCCTGATGATACAAAGGTTGGTGGTGTTGTGGATAATGCAGAAGGTTGCTGTAGATTACAACAGGATATTGATAGGATGCAGAGCTGGGCTGAGAAGTGGCAGATGGAGTTCTACCTGGATAAGTGTGAAGTGATACATTGTGGGAGATCGAATTTGAAGGCAGAATACAAGGTTAATGGCAGGACTCTTAGCAGTGTGGAGGAACAGAGGGATCTTGGGGTACACGTCCATAGATCTTTCAAGGTTGCTGCGCAGGTCAGTAGGGTTGTTAAGAAGACATATGGTGTGTTGGACTTCGTTAGTCGGGGTATTGAGTTCAAGAGCCCTGAGGTAATGTTGCAGCTCTATAGAACTCTGGTTACACCATACCTGGAGTATTGTGTTCAGTTCTGGTTGCCTTGAGAATGTGTATAAGGAAGGGTTAGGAGAGTAAAAGATTTTGAGCCCTGAGACGTGAATTAAAGGGAACATCACTATGGCTGTAATCGACTGCTGGAAATAGTGTGCTTCGCTTTGCAGTGTCTTGCTTCAGAGATTTTGCTTGCTTCAGCTAGTTTTCTTCAGCCTTGAGGTGTGATAATACCAAACACAATCAGTTCCTGTCTCAGCAAGTCTGCACAATTGACTCTTGCTCCTCTAAACTGACCCTGAGCCCACCATGAGGAACCTTATGTATACAATATAACCGGTGGAACAAGATGGTCGGAAAAGATTAAGGAACGATAGCTTTAGTAACTTTTTTTTAAGTAAATTCCTTTGTCTGTAACCAATCACGATGTAGAAGATAAGTGCCCTGCTGCCTGACTAATGCATGATCATTCCTTGTACGGTAATTGCTTGCACCTCTGAAGAAGTATAAGAATGTATGTAGATCAATGTATCTCAGAGACCACCCGGTCCGGGACGTAGGTGCCTGGCTTGGTGCTCTCTCCTCGGATCAAGTAATAAAGAGATTGAACGAGAACAGTGGCCTTTTGAGTCTTCTCTCCGACCGAATTCGACAGCCTCATTACAGGAAGGATGTGGAAGCTTTAGAGAGGGTGCAGAGGAGATTTACTAGGATGCTGCCTGGATTGGAGACCATGTCTCATGAGGATAGGTTGAGTGAGCTAGGGCTTTTCTCTTTGGAGAGGAGGAGGATGAGAGGTGACGTGATAGAGGTGTACAAGATGATGAGGCATAGGTCAAGTGGACAATCAGAGACTTTTTCCTAGGGCAACAATGGCTAGCATGAGGGGACATAATTTCAAGGTGATCGGAGGAAGGTATAAGGGGGATGTCAGAGGTAGGTTTTTTTTTTACACAGGGAGTGGTGGGCGCGTGGAACGCACTGCCGGCAGAGGTTGTGGGGGCAGATACGTTAGGGACATCTAAGAGACTCTTAGATAGACACATGAACGATAGAGAGATGGAGGGCGATGTAGGAGCGAAGGGTTAGATAGATATTAGAGCAGGATAAAATGTCGGCACAACATCGTGGGCCGAAGGGCCTGTGCTGTGCTGTGCTGTAATGTTCTATGTTCTATAGTGCTGCTGAACAAGGTGTCCTAGGATTTGGATCTAGTGATGATGAAGGAACAATGATATGTTTCTAAGTTAGCATGGTGTGAGACTGCATGTAGTGATGTCTCCATGCACCTACTTCCCTTCTCTTTATGGGGAGGAGATATCATGGAGTCAAAGAGTTGTAGAGTAAACAGGCCCTTCGGCCCAACTTGTCTATGCTGATCAAATTGTCCACTTGAGCTAGTCCCATTTGCCTGCATTTGGCCCAGAACCCACTAAAGCTTTCCCATCCATGTCCAAATGTGTTTTAAATTTTACTCATCTCCACTGCCTCCTCTGGCAGCTCGTCCTGTACACCCACCACCCTGCGTGTGAAAAACTTGCCCCTCAGGTCCCCTTTCCCTTCTCACTTTGAAACCTATGCCCTCTAGTCTTAGACTGCCCTACCTTGGGAAAAAAGACTGATCATTCACCTTATCTATGCCCCTCGTGATTTTGTAAACCTTTATAAGGTCACCCCTCAGCCTCCTTCGTTCCAGGGAAAAAAAGGTCCCAGCCTGGCCAGTCTCTCCTTATTACCCAGACCCTCCAGTCCCGCAAACATCCTCGTGAATCTTCTCTTTGCGCTCTTTCCAGTTTAAGGACATCCATGCAGAGGACATGGACGGAGCCACTGTTGAGTAAGCCTTGGGAAATTGCTGCTGTTCCTTTTGTAGATGGGTGCATACCGTAACTAGGGTGAACTGGAGGCACAGGAACCGAATATTTGTAGTGATGATTGGGCTGCTTTGTCCTGGATAGTGTTGGGCTTGAGTGTTGTTGAAGTTGCAGCAGTTCATCAGAATCCCAAGGTATCAGATTGCCTACAGGAGTCATAAAGGGGGATTTGATGCAGCACAGCCAACCCCTAACAAGCTTCTCTGGTTCCTACAGTGTTAATGAGGCAGGTCCAGTTGAGTTTCTGGGAAATGGTAGCTCCCTGTATGTCGAGGTGATGGCTGAGGTGATACCATTGAATGTTAAAGGTAAATGGCTAGATTCCTTCTTGGAAATGGCCACTGCTTGGCATTCATATGCACAATATTTTCTTGGCATTTATCAGGGATATATTTTATCCAAGTCTTTTTCTATGGACTGCTTTGCCATCTGTAAAAAAAAAATTGCAAATGGAATTAAGCATTGTGCAATCATTAATGAACGTCTGACCTTACGATGGAAAGAAGGTCATAGATAAGATTTCTTTATTAGTCACATGTACATTGAAACACACGGTGAAATGCATCTTTTGCGTAGGGTGTTCTGGGGGGCAGCCCGCAAGTGTCGCCACGTTTCCGGCGCCAACACAGCATGCCCACAACTTCCTATCCTGTACGTCTTTAGAATGTGGGAGGAAACCGGAGCACCCGGAGGAAACCCACGCAGTCACGGGGAGAACATACAAACTCCTTACAGACAGCGGCCGGATTTGAGCCTGGGTTGCTGGCGCTATAATAGCGTCATGCTAACTGCTACACTACCGTGCCTGCCCTGAAGTAGATGAAGCAGCTGAAGATGGTTGGGCCTGTGGTATTGCTCTGAGGAACCCTGGCAGTGCTGCCCTGGGGCTGGGTCTTTTTTTATGTTGGGTGTAGCTCCAACCATTGAACAGTTGCCCCCCTTTCATGCCCATTGACTACAGGTGACCCCCGCATTACGGCCATTCGGATAACAGAAATTCGCCCTCCGGCTCTTCGCGTCTGTTTCTGTGATGTACGACTCTATGAGTAACTAGCCAAAAATTCAAGATACACAATAAAGTTCACTGTCACAGAGTTTATGTGAAAACAGAGTAAATAAATTAGCATGATATTTATTTTTCCCTTAACCCGTATTTCTTGTTCCATGCATAGATGATGCAGCTTTCTGTTATGGAAAATTGTGATATGGACTGTTTTCTAGGAACATAACCCTTATAACACAGGGTCACCTGTATTATTTTTGACTTGACTCAATGCTTGGTCAAATGTTGCCTTGATATCGAGGACAGTGACTTTCACCTCACACCTGGAGTTCAACCCTTTTGTCCCTATCAGAACCAAGGCTGTAAGGAGGCTTGAATTCGAGGGGTTGTGCTGAACCCACACTGAACACTGACACACAGGAGATTCTGCGGATGCTGGAGTCTGGAGCAACACACACACAAAGTGCTGGAGGAACTCGGGCAGCATCTAGGAGATAAACAGTCGACGTTCTGGGTCGAGACCTTTCATCTGGACTCACCAAACTGAACACTGGTGAGGAAGTGCTACATAGTCACAGAAATTTGGATGTTAACTGTCGATTGTACAACGTTCAACTCCATTTGCAAGTCATTTATTGATAACAGCTGACATCACTTTACTGATACTAGATAGTGGACTGAGGGGTTGTAATTGGTGGGATTGGAACTGTCCTGGTTTTTGAGGACAGGGCATACGTGATCAATTTTCTCAGTTAGTGCACAGAAGCCAGTGTTGTAACAGTACTGCGCCAACTTGGCTGGAGGTGCAGAACTGCAGGTAGTTCTGAAGAGCAAGTCTTAGGCAATAAGTGTACCCTTTGCTGTAATATCTACATTTATATCTTCTATCACATAAAGTATTTTTATTTCAAAAATAAACTTGCTCAAGGAATACAAAAACAGTACATGGCTTTCTTTACATTCATAGCGTTCTCCGGTCGATGCAATCATCGTGTTGTCAAGGCAACACATTCATAGTGTCATCAAGTTACTACATTCTACGTAGAAAGCACAAATGTGGCTTCTTTGAACAATATACTTTCAAGTGTTTGCAGGAGTGTTGCACAGGACCCAGTCTCTCAGTGTCCAGTTGTGGCAGGAGCATAGACCACAGTCCTTCCCCACAGAGCCTCAGCATTGGCTGCACCGAGCTTCAGTGCATCCTTCACAGAGCACAGAACGCCGTCAGGTAGGTACATCCCTCAGAGCACAGAACAGAACGTGCTCAGGTAGGTGCATCCCTCATAGAACACAGAACAGAATGTGGTCAGGTAGGTACATCCCTCATAGAACACAGAACAGAATGTGGTCAGGTAGGTACATCCCTCATAGAACACAGAACAGAACGTGGTCAGGTAGGTACATCCCTCATAGAACACAGAACAGAACGTGGTCAGGTAGGTACATCCCTCATAGAACACAGAACAGAACGTGGTCAGGTAGGTACATCCCTCATAGAGCACAGAACAGAACGTGGTCAGGTAGGTACATCCCTCATAGAGCACAGAACAGAACGTGGTCAGGTAGGTACATCCCTCATAGAACACAGAACAGAACGTGGTCAGGTAGGTACATCCCTCATAGAGCACAGAACAGAACGTGGTCAGGTAGGTACATCCCTCATAGAACACAGAACAGAACGTGGTCAGGTAGGTACATCCCTCATAGAACACAGAACAGAACGTGGTCAGGTAGGTACATCCCTCAGAGCACAGAACAGAACGTGGTCAGGTAGGTACATCCCTCAGAGCACAGAACAGAACGTGGTCAGGTAGGTACATCCCTCATAGAACACAGAACAGAACGTGGTCAGGTAGGTACATCCCTCATAGAACACAGAACAGAACGTGGTCAGGTAGGTACATCCCTCATAAGGCACAGAACAGAACATGGTCAGGTAGGTACATCCCTCATAGAACACAGAACAGAACGTGGTCAGGTAGGTACATCCCTCATAGAGCACAGAACAGAACGTGGTCAGGTAGGTACATCCCTCAGAGCACAGAACAGAACGTGGTCAGGTAGGTACATCCCTCAGAGCACAGAACAGAACGTGGTCAGGTAGGTACATCCCTCATAGAACACAGAACAGAACGTGGTCAGGTAGGTACATCCCTCATAGAACACAGAACAGAACGTGGTCAGGTAGGTACATCCCTCATAAGGCACAGAACAGAACATGGTCAGGTAGGTACATCCCTCATAGAACACAGAACAGAACGTGGTCAGGTAGGTACATCCCTCATAGAGCACAGAACAGAACGTGGTCAGGTAGGTACATCCCTCATAGAACACAGAACAGAACGTGGTCAGGTAGGTACATCCCTCATAGAGCACAGAACAGAACGTGGTCAGGTAGGTACATCCCTCATAGAACACAGAACAGAACGTGGTCAGGTAGGTACATCCCTCATAGAGCACAGAACAGAACGTGGTCAGGTAGGTACATCCCTCATAGAGCACAGAACAGAACGTGGTCAGGTAGGTACATCCCTCATAGAGCACAGAACAGAACGTGGTCAGGTAGGTACATCCCTCATAGAACACAGAACAGAACGTGGTCAGGTAGGTACATCCCTCATAGAGCACAGAACAGAACGTGGTCAGGTAGGTACATCCCTCAGAGCACAGAACAGAACGTGGTCAGGTAGGTACATCCCTCATAAGGCACAGAACAGAACGTGGTCAGGTAGGTACATCCCTCATAAGGCACAGAACAGAACGTGGTCAGGTAGGTACATCCCTCATAAGGCACAGAACAGAACGTGGTCAGGTAGGTACATCCCTCATAGAACACAGAGCAGAACGTGGTCAGGTAGGTACATCCCTCATAGAGCACAGAACAGAACGTGGTCAGGTAGGTACATCCCTCATAAGGCACAGAACAGAACGTGGTCAGGTAGGTACATCCCTCAGAGCACAGAACAGAACGTGGTCAGGTAGGTACATCCCTCATAAGGCACAGAACAGAACGTGGTCAGGTAGGTACATCCCTCAGAGCACAGAACAGAACGTGGTCAGGTAGTTACATCCCTCATAGATCACAGAACAGGACGTGGTCAGGAACAGGCCCTGTGGTCCGTGATGTCTGTGACAAACATGATGTCAAATTTACTAATCCCTTCTGCCTGCACATGATGCACATCCCTCCATTCCCTGCCTATTCATGGGCCTGTCTAAAAGCACCTTAAACCCCACTATGGTACCTGCCTCCACCACCCCGGCAGCACATTCCAGGCACCCACCGCTCTCTGTGTATAAACCTTGTCCTGTACATCTCCTTTGAACTCACCCACCACTGGCTACAGACCCAACCAGTAGCTCTGTCCTTCAGCACTTGACCAGCTTAGTCAGTGGTGGTGCTACCAAGCCTCTGCCAAAGACAGACACTCTGCATTTTGTACCCCTACTACTTTCATTGTGTCCTCCAAGTGATGTTCACCGTGGAGGAGCACTGATTCGTCAGCCGAGGGAGGACGGTGGGTGGTGATCAGGAGTTTAATCTGATGCCGGGCCACCTTCTGGGGCCCGCGGGGTCAATGTTGCGATCTCCCCCGACTGCTCCGTTTCTGACTGTACACAACTGCTTCGTTGCCTTTGATGAGAGTTTACAGGTTTCATCCGGTTCCGGAGACTTGAACCCATAATCTCGGCTCCCAGTCCAATGTAGGACTTAGAGGGTGCTTTGGTGCTGAATTTCAGATGTTAGTCATGGAGTCACACAGCAGGGAGACAGGCTACCCTGACCAGTGTGCACCCATCTGTATTAATCCCCTCTTCCAGCACTTGGCCCCCGTGGCCTCCAATACCTGGGGCGGCTCAAGTGCTCATCTGGACCCTTCTTCAACGCTGTCGGTGACTCAGCTTCTACCTCTCTGTCCAGCAGTGTGTCCAGGTACTCACCACTCTCTGGGTGAGGAAGGTCCCCCTCAGATCTCCTCTAAGTCTCTTCCCCCTTTAGTCTCTGTTGGGTGGGTGTAAGAGATTAAGGAAGAGTCACAGGGTTGGTACAGCATAGAAACAGGCCCTTCGGCCCACCACATTCATGCTCACCATATAGCCCATCTACTCTAATCCCATTTGGACCGTATCCTTCTACACCCTGCCTATTGAAGTGTCTGTCTGAATGTCTCTTAGATGTTGTGACTGTATCTGATTCCACCTCCTCTGGCAGCGTCCCAGATATCAACCCCTCTCTGTGTAAAAAATCTCACCCCTCAGAACCCCTTTAAATCTCCTTCCTCTCACCTTAAACCTATGCCCTCTTGTTATGGATACTCCTTCCATGGGAAAAAATTCTGACCATCCCCCGCCTCATCATCTTGTGTACCTCTATCAGGTCACCCCTCAGCCTCCTTCGCTCCAGCCCAGCCTGTCTGATCTCTCCACATAATGAAAGCAAAAGCTTAAGTGCTATGACACATTTAAAATATTTAAGAGACCAGCAGTTGCCATTATTAGAGAGTAGAAGGGCTCCAGTGTATTTTCCTGGGATCATATGTCTTGACACAATGCATCCTTTTAAAAATCATGTTTCACTTGTGATATGCGTGGGATGCAGTGATTAAAGGAATGGAGTTCTGTGAAACTGCATTTCAATCAGGTCGTCAGACGAGCGTTGCCACTGATCAAAGGAAGGAGATATCAAGGCAGAGGTCCAAAGTTCAGTCAGAGTGGTAGGTTTTGAGGCAGGTCATAAAGGAGGGGCAGAGGTCCAAAGTTCAGTCAGAGTGGTAGGTTTCGAGGCAGGTCATAAAGGAGGAGATGTGTGCTTCTATTTACCATTGTAACAGCAAGGATCCATTAATAGAGTGGAACTCTGTATATGTTCTGGGGAGAATGTGGCAATATTGAGCTATTAGTAAGTTGTGCTACCTGCCAAGCGAGGCTTCTAAACCAAAGCACCTGTGAAAGAAACTCAGTAGAGACTGGGTGGATAAGAAGGCGCAGTAGTTACTGGGGTTTGGCACTGGTTCTCGTACTGAGCCACGTACAATGTGAGCTTTCACCGTTGCAGATGCATTGAGTTGCTTTGTCTCAGGTGGACACCAGTTGGAGCACTGTTGTTGGCCTCAGATCCTTGATGCAGGGAAACACACTACCCACTGCAGTTCCCTGTCCAGAGAACACTGTTTTGGAAAATGTGAGCAGTTGAATGTCAGGGAAGAGTAGAAGAGAGTTGTGGGGGGTGGGGGAGGTTCCAGAGCACAATTGGAGCCAGAGTGTGGGCTTATTAGGGTTAGTCAGCATGGCTTTGTGTGGGGCAAGTCATGCCTTACAAACTTGTGTTTTTTGAGGAGAACACAGCAGAGATTGATGAGGCTAGAGCAGTAAATGTTGTCTCCGTGGACTTTTGACAAGGTCCCTCATGGCAGGCTGATCCAGAAGATTAAGATGCATGGGATCTATGGTGACTTGGTAGTTTGGATTCAGAATTGGCTTGGCCATAAAAGACAGAGGGTAGTGGTGGAGGGGTGTTTCTCTGGCTGGAGGTCAGCAACCAGTGGTGTTCTGTAGGGCGTTATGGACAATGAAAAAGGTTACCAAAGGATACAGCAGGATATGGATCAGTTGAAGATCTGGGTGGAGAAATGGCAGATAGAGTGTGAGGTGTTGAACTTTGGGAGGTCAAATGTAGGGGGCGAGTGTACAGAAAATGGCAGGATTCTTAGGATCACTGATGGAGAGAGGGATCTTGGATTCCAAGTCCACAGCCCCCTAGAAGTGAAAACACAAGTAAACAGGATTGTAAAGAAGGCATACGGCATGCTTGCCTTCATTGATTGGGGCACAGAGTCTAAGAATCACGTAGTCACGTTTCAGCTATATAAAGCTTTGGCTGGGCCACATGTGCAGTTCTGGTGCCACATTACAGGAAAGATGTGGAGGCTTTGGAGAGGGTACAGAAGAGATTCACCAGGATGTTGCCTGGATTAGAGAGGATTAGCTATACTGAGAGGTTGGACAAACTTGGATTGATTTCTCTGGAGCGTCGGGAAGCTGAGGGGAGACCTGACAGAAGTTTATAAGATTATGAGAGGCATGGATACGGTGGATGGTCAGAGTCTTTTCCAGGAATGGAAATGTTAAAGAGGCATTTAGCAGGCAGATAAACAGGCCAGGAACAGAGGGATATGGACCATGTGCAGGCAGATGGGATTAGTTTAGATTGGCATCATGGTCAGCACAGACATGGCGGGCTGAAGGGCCTGTTCCCACGCTGTGTTCGATCATAACAACTCAATAACACGGTAGTGTAGCAGTTAGTGTAACACCATTACAGTGCCAGCGACCCCAGTTCAATTCTGGCTGCTGTCTGTAAGGAGTTTGTACGTTCTCCCCATGTGTCTGCGTGGGTTTCCTCTGGGTGCTCCGGTTTCCTCCCACATTCCAAAGACGTACAGGTTAGGAAGTTGTGGGCCTGCTATGTTGGCACCAGAAGCGTGGCAACACTTGCGGGCTGCCCCCACAACACTCTACGCAAAAGGTGCATTTCACTGTGTGTTTCGATGTACATGTATATCGAAAGAAATATCTTAAAATATCCAGGTTGTGTCACGGCACTGCTCAACCAGGTGTCCTATCTCACTCCTGTACACTGACTCACCCCCACCTGCGATTTGTCCAACAGCAGTGTGTCGTCAGCAAATAAAACTCTGAGAAGGGTGCGACCATGCCCGGCAAAAGAAAAACTGCTGGAGGAGTTCAGTGGGTCAGGTAACATTTGTGGAGGCAAGGAGATAATTGAGACTCAGTCCTGCGTCACTGGCGATAGCCCAGTATAAAGTGAGAGGGAGGGGGTGAGGCAGGAGCTGGCAGGTGATAGGTGGAACCAGGTGAGGAGGGGGACAATGGGCAGGTGGAGCCAGATGGGGGAAGGGGAGGTAGACACAGAGGCAGGGAGGTGATGTGGAGGCAACGAAGGGCTTCAGACGCTGGAGTCTGATAAGAAAGGGAGACTCGGATCAGTAAGTGAAACCAGGTAAGGGAAGGGTGATGGGCAGATTTGAACACTACTGCTGAAAGTATCCTGACCAGTTGCATCACGGTCTGGTACAGCAATTCGAATGCGCAGGAGTGTAAGAAACTGAAGAGAGTGTGGACTCAGCCCATACATCCCGGGCACATCCCTCCCCACCATCGGGAGTATCTGCAGGAGGCGCTGCCTCAAGAAGGCAACGTCCGTCATCAAAGATCCCCACCATCCGGGCTATGCCATCTTCTCTCAGCTCCCATCAGGCAGGAGGTGAGGGGAAAGAATTGGTAATGGGGGCCTGTGGTGGGGAGGGGTGTTTGAAACAAAGAGGGGAGGTGAGAGAACCTGGATGGGTCAGGAGAGAGAAAGAAACACAGGGGGTGCAGGTTACCTGAAAATGGAGAATTCAACATTCATACCTTTGGCTTGTAGACTACCCCAGGGGGTGGGGGGAGTACGAGGTGCTGTTCCTCTAGTTTGTTTTTCTCCACCCTGGCAGTAGAGGAGGCCAAGGACAGACTGTCACAGTGTCAAACAAAGAGCGAGATTGCAGAGAACCCAAATGCAGAATACCAGTACGAGACTGGAGTCGGGATGCTTCCTCAGAGCCAAACACAGGCAGCAACCAGGAGGAATCTTGCTTCAGGGCTCCGAGGCAGAGTCCCAACATGGAAGCAGGAGAAACGGCAAAACCAGGACAGCTCTAGAGTTGCCAGCTTTAAGCAGCCAGGAGACATAATATACCCAAAGTTTGACCAATACTCTGGCAACTAGTGCTAGTGAAACCAGGTTCTAATACTAGTCTCCTGATGGAACTCAGGTGTGTGTTATTATGCAATTAGTAGTGCATGGAAATCATGTGCTGCATAACAAGGCACCATTAATGGGGCCAAATCGAGGACCAGCACTCAGAACCATGACACTGACAGGTCAGTGTGGGAATGGGGAGGGGAGCTGAAATGACATACAACTGGGGGTTCAGGATGAGCAATGCAGACAGAGCGCGGGTGCTTGGCCAAAACAGATGCCCAGTCTATGCTTGGTCTCACTGCTGTCGAAGAGGTCACACGGCGAGCACCGGATAAAGTGGTCGAGGAGGGAGGAGGTGCATGTGAATCTCCGCCTCACGTGGAAAGGCTGTTTATGTTCCTGGATGGTGGTGAGGGAGGAGGTGTGGGGACGGGGTGAGTGAAGCAGAGAGTCACAGAGAGTGTGGTCCCTGCCGAAAGCAGAAGGGGAGCGCGGTGGAGGAGATGTGGGCTGGTGGTGGGATCGCATAGCAGCTGGTGGAAATGACCCTGGATGTGGAGGCTCACGGGGTGAAAGGTAAGGACCAAGGGAAATCTACCTCTGTCCACCATGGATGCCCGGTCCCCATCCACCTCCACTGCCCATGAGGAAGGTCTTAGAAAGAAGCTCCACTTCTTTCTGGAACATAGATACAACTGGTTCCTCTTCGTTGACACTCTCATCTGCCTGGCAGAACTTGTTCTTATCCTGAAAAACTTCTCTTTAGCTTCCTCTCACTTTCTACAAATAAGAAGTGTAGTCACAGGCACTCTCGTCGGCCCTTAGTTATGCTTGTCTTTTTGTTGGCTGTGTGGGACGGACCTTGTTCTAAACCTACTGTGGCATCACTCCCCTACTCTTTCTCCGCTACATCGACAACAGCATTGGTGCTGCTAACTTCACCTGTGCTGAGCTTTGTCAATCACTCCCACGCAACCCTCAAATTCACTTAGACCATGTCTGACACTTCTCTCCCTTCCTGGATCTCTCTGCCTCCATTGCCAGAGACAAACTATCCGCTGACATATACTGTAAATCCACTGCCTCCCACAGCTACCTGGACCACTCGTCCTACCACCCTGTCTCTTGCATGAACGCCATCCCTTTATTCAGTTTCTCTGTCTCCGCCGCATCTGTTCTCGAGATGAGGCCTTCCGTTCCAGAACACCTGAAATGTCCTCCTTTTTCAGGAAACGAGGCTTCCCCTTCTTCTGTGGTTGGTGCAACCCTCACCAACACCTTGTTCATTCCCCACATGTGTCTCCAACGTGCCCAGACAGAAGATGAGGTGCTGTTCCTCAAGCTTGCATTGGGCCTCATTGTGACGACATAGAAGGCCACAGAGTGATAGGTTGGATTGGGAGAGGGATGGGGAATTAAAGTGGCAGCAATGGGGAGCTCAAGGTGGCCCCTGCGTACCGTACGCAAGTGTCCGCAAAGCAATCATGCAGTCTGCATTTGCTTTCTCTAATGTAGAGCAGACTGCATTGTGAACACTGAATGCATTGAGTGGATTGGAAGAAGTGCAAGGGAATCACTGCTTCACCTGGAGAGTCCGTTTGAGTCCCTGGATGGTGGGAAGGGAGGAGGTGAGAGGACAAGTGTTGCATTGGTATTTGGTATTGGTATTGGTTTATTATTGTCACTTGTACCGAGGTACAGTGAAAAACTTGTCTTGCATACCGATCGTACAGGTCAATTCATTACACAGTGCAGTTACATTGGGTTAGTATAGAGTCCATTGATGTAGTACAAGTAAAAACAATAACAGTACAGAGTAAAGTGTCACAGCTGCAGAGAAAGTGCAGTGCAATAAGGTGCAAGGTCACAACAAGGTAGATCGTGAGGTCACAGTCCAGCTCATCCTATAAGGGAACCGTTCAGTAGTCTTATCACCGTAGGGTAGAAACTGTCCTTGAGCCTGGTGGTACGTGCTCTCAGGCTCCTGTATCTTCTACCCGATGGAAGAGGAGAGAAGAGAGAATGTCCTGGGTGGGTGGGGTGTTTGATTATGCTGGCTGCTTCACCAAGACAGTGAGAGGTAAAGACAGAGTCCATGGAGATGAGGCTGGTTTCCGTGATGCGCTGGGCTGTGTCCACAACTCCCTGCAGCTTCTTGCGGTCCCGGGCAGAGCAGTTGCCGTACCAAGCCGTGACACATCCAGACAGGATGCTTTCTGTGGTGCAATGATAAAAGTTGGTGAGAGTCAAAGGGGACAAACATTGGTTGCAGGGGAAAGTGTCATAAAGAGGGGGCTGATTGGTGGGAATGGAAGTGCGGACCAGGGAGTCATGAAGGTTATGGTCCCTGTGCACTGCTGAGAGGAGAGGGGGAGATGTGTCCGGTGGTGGAACGTTTGAAGGTGGAGGAAACTGCGGAGAATGATCTGTTGAAGGTGGAGGCTGGTGGGGCGGAAGGTGAGGACTTGGGGAACTCTATCCTCGATCCCTTCCAGAGAGGGGGTGGGAGCAGAGGTGTGGGAAATGGATGAGGAAATGGGAAAGCCACAGTTCCCTTCTGAGCTAAACGGGATATCTTTGTGACAGAATTTACGCGCTGCCTTTGTTTCAGCAAGCTCCTACTCTCACTTCCCGATCACAGGGTAATACTGAGTGTTGCCTCTGCGGACTGAGTGTGGGTGCTCCACAACCATGTAATGTTAGACTGACTGCATTATCTGCGAAGCTGGTGTGCGTGTGTGTGTGTGTGTGTGCGCGTGTGCGTGCGTGTGTGTGTCACCAGATGGACATCCAACACTGAAAAATACTTGCAAGGTTCAAAATTTGATCCAGAATCGGATCCAAGACTGTGGAATTTCCCCCATTTCCATGTGGTGGAATTAGGCATCAGACTGTTTCCCGATAAAAGCTCTTGTTTACTACCTCAGTCTCCAAGGAAATGTTTGATCCAGTACAACCTGTACTATAATCAAGTAATCTCAAACCACCTGTTCCTCCTGCTACAACCACCCATGTCTCCTTCTCCACAGGAGTTCAGCCATTTAATATGCATTACCCTTTAATGATGCACATTGCTAAATATTTGTAACTATAATTAGACAGTTGTCACTGATGCCTGGAGGGTTCACTAGTGTGATTCTAAGCATGATTTTCAATGTAGAAAATTTTAGGGAAACTAATACAGGCCTGTTATCGAATGGGTTCCATTTTTACAGGTCAATTTTGTCCGCAAGTCAGAAAATACACAAAAATCACTCACTATGGCAACCATACCTCCATAGTATCATAACAAATGGTATCAAAAGCACATAAGAATGAGAGAAAGTCCCATTACTAAAAGTGGAAGGAGAGAGGGAAGTAGTTCTGCCGTTCCCAGGAATGAATGTATGTACGTACCTTGGGGTTTTCAATTTAATGATATTATGGGAGTTTGTTCATGTGTAGGGTTGTCCGTAAGCTGGGTGTTTGTAGAATGAGGACGACCTGTAATGTACAAAAGGTAGCATTAGGACGTGCGGCATTAAAGGCCGACGAATCCCCAGGATTCGATGGCTTCAGCTTCAGGGTTTTAAAGGATGCAGCGGAGGAAGGTTGCAGATAGCTTTGCCTTTATTATCCAAAGCTCTTTCAAAACAAGATTTGACTCTTCAAATTAGAAATTGGAAATGCAGCTCCATTAATTAGGAAAGGTGAGAGCAAGAGGCCAGGAAAATTATACACCTGTTAGTCGAACATCTGCTGTGGGAAAGTTATCGGAATTTACAATTAAGGGCAGGCAGACTGAGCAGAAATGGAAATGTGATCTTATTAGCGAGAGGCAATGTGGGTTTGTAAAACGTTGGTCATGTCTAACAAACCTAATTGAATTTTTTTGAGGAAATAATTAATGAATAGAGGAACATCTCTGGATGTGGTGTAAAATTCCTTTGTGAAAACATTCAGTTCGAGTCGATGTCAGAGACCAGGAGTTCGAATGAAAGCTTACAGAACTGAAGATAAATTATTGAGCTGGTTAGGTGACTGGTTGCTCACTGAAAGGCAGAGAGCAGGAGCAATGTTGAATGGGAAGGAAATACAGCGAATTAGGAGCAGGAATCCACCTCTCCAGCACACTATACCATTGATTAACATGTGGGCTAATCTGATTGTAACAATACCTGTCCTTCCATGGTAACCTTATCTGGAATCTATCAACATCTGCCTTAAAGATATTCAAAGACTCACATCCCTCTGGGAGAAATGGGAGATTCCTTACTTGAAGTAACCACAGAGGAGAATAAAAAAATGAGTTTAGTGTAGGATTAGTGTGAATTGGTGGTTGGCACAGACACGAAGGGCCGAAGGGCCTAAGGGCCTGTTTCCCTGCTGTATCTCCCAGTGACTCACCTGGATCTGAGCAATTCACTGAATTTTGTTATTAATCCGGATGACACAATAAAGAGTCACATATCCAAGTTTCCAGATGTCACAAAAATTGGTGTGAAGAAGGCATGATTTAGTCCAGCAATGATTAAACTAGAATATATGTAGCATGTCTGAAAAGTATGTGCCCAGCCTAGCAACAGAAGAGTATATTAATGAGGCAAGACCTCCTGAGATGATGCCACAAAGGTTACAATGGAGCAAAAACTGCTGGCGGAACTCAGTGGGTCGAGCAGCATCTGTGGGGGGAGCGGGAACATCTCAAATCAACATTTCGAGTTGAGACCCGGCATCAGGACTGAGGGTGGAGAGGGGAGATGGACGGTATAAAGAGGACAGGGGGAGGGGTGGGCCTGGGGCCAGGAGGTGATCGGTGGACCGAGGAGGGTTGAAGGATGGCGGACGGATTGAGCCAGGTGTGGGGAGTGGTGGAGTTGGGAGACGGGGAAAGGTAGGGGATAGGTGGAGGTAGATGGAGACAGGTGGGAGGGGAGGATGAAGGTGGATAAAGCTGCTGGAGGGCGGTAAGTGGGAACACAAAGGATACCAGTGGGATTGGTTTATTATTGTCACTTGTACCGAGGTACAGTGAAAAACATGTCTTGCATACTGATCGTACAGGTCAATTCATTACACAGTGCACTGAGGTAGTACAGGGTAAAACAATACAGAATGTAACATGTCACAGCTACAGGGAAGTGCAGTGCAGGCAGACAATAAGGTGCAAGGTCATAACGAGGTAGATTATGAGGTCAAGAATCCATTTTATTGTGCTAGGGAACTGTTCAATAGTCTTATAACAGCAGGATAGAAGCTGTCCTTGAGCCTGGTGGTACGTGCTTTCAGGCTTTTGTATCTTCTGCCTGATGGGAGGGGGGAGAAGAGAGAACGTCCGGGGTGGGTGGGGTCTTTGATTACGCTGGCTGCTTTACCGAGACAGCGAGAAGTGTAGACAGAGTCCATCCGATAAATAAGGAAGGTGATAATGGGAACCATTAGGGGAGAGGGAGAGGGCAGGTAGAACCAGATGGGAGAGGGGATCCGGTGGGTGAAGTATGTGGGTGGTATCGGGTGGGGGGGGGGGTGAACATGGATGATGGGGGTTGGAGGAGGGGTGGTAAAGGGGACAAAAATGGGAGAAAAGGAGGTGGAAAAGAGAGGGGAACGCAGGAGGTAAGGGTTACCACAAATTGAAAAATTCCATGTTTGTCCCATTGGTTTGAGGATCACGCAGGTGGGATATAAGGTATTGTTCCTCTGGAGGTGCTGACAATTCCCTTCTCCCTCACGGATGCTGCTCGACCTGTTGAGATCCTCCAGTAGTTTGTTTCTAGCTCCAGATTCAAGCATCTGCGGTGTCGTGTCTCCACGGTTACGATGGAGGAAGGGTTACTGTTCAGCACGTGTGAAACATTTCTGGGAATCAGGGGGAAATCCCTCTGCTGCTTGGAAGCATATTTAGCACAAAGGAAGATAGTTGTGGTGGTCGGAGGTCAATCATCTCAGCCACAGGACATCTCTGCTGGAGCTCCTCAGGGTAGTGTCCTAGGTCCAACCATCTTCAGCAGCTTTATCAATGACCTTCCTCCAATTGTAAGGTCAGAAGTAGGGACGTTCGCTGGTGATCGCAAAATGTTTAGCACCATTTGCAACTCCTCAGATAATGACGCAGTCCACATCCAAATACAGCAGGACCAGGACAATATCCAGGCGGGGGCTGAGAGCTCACAAGTAATGTTCACACCACACCAGTGCCAGGCAGTGATAATATCCAACAAGGGAAAACCCAGCTCTCACCCCTTGACATTCAATGGCATCACCATCACTGAATCCCCCCACTGTCAATATCCTGGGGGTTACCATTGACCAGAAACTGAACTGGAGTTACCACATACACGATGTGGCTACAAGAGCAGGTCAGAGGCGAGGAATGCTGTGGTGAGTATCTCACCTCCTAACTCCCCAAAGCCCGTCCACCATCTACAGGCTCAAGTCAGGAGTGTGAGGGAACGCTCTCCACGTGCCTGGGCGAGGGCAGCTTCAACAACACTCGAGAAGCTCGACACCATCCAGGACACAGCAGCCCACCTGACAGGCTCCCCATCCACACCCACTCACTCACTCCAGCACCGACACACAGCAGCAGCAGTCTGTCCCATCGACAGGATGCACTGCAGCAACTCACCGAGACTCCTCAGGCAGCACCTTCCAAACCCACCACCTCTCCCAGCGAGAAGGACAAGGGCAGCAAAAGCTCGTGGAACACCACCCCCTGCGAGTCGCCCTCCGAGCCGCACACCGTCCCGACTCGGAAATATATCACTGTCCCTTCACCGTCACCGAGTCAAAGTCCTGGAACTCCCTAACAGCACTGTGGGTGCACCCACACCTCACGGACTGCAGCGGTTCCAGAAGGCAGCTCACCGCCACCTTCTCACGGGCAATTAAATGCTTGTGAAGCCCACATCCCTGGAATGAATAAAAAATTCCAGATATGGGCCTGACTCAGTGATACACCCCTGGATACTGTGTTATGTACCGATAGAGATCACACTCTGTTCACACTTGACATGCTTCTGCAGGAGTCCCTCGTTCAGCCTTATGGACACCCTTTTGCCACATGACTTTCTGTGGCGCCTCCTCCAGTAACTTCCCCTCAGCCCTAGACATGCCAGTGCGGCTGATTGGTTGCTCTCCCTCTGTTGAATCAATGGGTCGTGGGTTCAATTCCCGTTGCAGAGGCTGGAGAGTAAAAGGCCAGGTGTGGTACTGATGGAGTGCTGGGGTTGGGGGGGGGGGGTGGGGTTGCTGTTTTTCAGACAGGGGGTTAAACCCAGTCCTCTGTGATCTCAGATGGATGTAGAAGATCACTTGACAACGTTTCAATGAAGAATACAGATATTCTTTCCGGTGTTCTGGACACAAGATAGAGCTTAAAACAAGAGGATGTAGATTTAAGGTGAGAGGGGAAGGATTTATAAGGGATCTGAAGGACAACTTATTCCCACACAGAGGGTGGTGGGTGTATGGAATGGGCTGCCAGAGGAAGTGGTAGTGGCAGGTACAATCACAGTGTTTAAGAGACATTTGGGCAGTTATGTGGATAGGAAAATTTAGAGGGCTACGGGCCAAACACAGGCAAATGGGACTTGCTCCGGTAGTCATCCTGGTCGGCATGAACACGTTGGGCTATTTCTGTGCTATATGACTAGGTGACTCTGTGACAATATCAAAATAGTTGAAAAACAATTACCTTATCACATCACTGCTTATGGGATCATGCTCTGCCCAACTTGGCTCAGGGGTTTCCAGCATTACTACGGCGAAGCGGCTGGAAATGTACCGTCATTGGCTGCAAAGTGGTTTGTAATGTTCTAAAATATGCTGCTTTGGGACAGTGAGGCTGAGATGTAATTAATAACATTGGTTTCACAAAGCATAGGATTCTCTGGAGTGTTCAAAGGCTGTTGTATCCAGAGCCTGCAAGCAAAGGCAGCATTAGCACGGCAGATCAATCTGTCTCTCCTTCTCAAAGCAGACAGCCTTGGCGGAATTTGAATCCGGGATTAGTCTGGCTCAATTATCTGTCTGTTCTCATCAGCCTTTCTGTTTATCTTTCTCTCTTTATCCACGCCAGTCGACTTAATCCCTTCCCTCACCCACTTCCCAATTTGACCTGCTTGCCTTTTGAGTGACGTTTCAGTAAGATGCTGCCATAGCTGGCCAGCGATGTTGCTCTGATCCTCTGGTTCAGGGGTAGAGGGAGATGCCATTTCCAGACCTGTCAGCCTGCGTATGTTGTGTTCAGTGCTGACAATGTGGGCCTCAGCAACCAAGCAATTTAAAATGAGTGATGCTCAAGAAAAAGGGAATAATTTGTGATTCAAGATTGTAACATGAGAGGCCCACAGGATGATCACAGTGTACCAGTGGAGGGTTATAGGTTTTCTAGATACTTTCATACAAATAACATGAGCACATCATCCAAGCTGACACTTTAGTGCAATAACTGCAGTAGGGCTGTACTGTCAGAGTTGCTGAGGAGGACTGCTTTTGGATTGGACTTAAAACTTGGACGCAGTGGTTTGAGAGGTCTGTTTCTGTGCTGTATGACTCTACAACCTCTACAGGAAGGACAAAAGGGAAAATATCCACCCAACACTGAGAATGACACTGGCATTTTTGAAGCACAAAGTGAACGGGCTAATTCATACTATAAAAAACAACAGGAACAACAAGTTTCTAGACTGTACAAACAGAAACACTCTTTCACTCTCTACTCCCCCCCTCCCATCGGGCAGAAGATATAAGAGCATGATAACATGTATTACCTGACTCAAGGACAGCTTCCAGATTAGATTACTTTATTAGTCACACGTACATCGAAATACACAGTGAAATGCACCTTTTGCGTAGAGTGTTCTGGGGGCAGCCCGCAAGTGTCGCCACGCTTCCGGCGCCAACATAGCGTGCCCGCAACTTCCTAATCCGTACGTCTTTGGAATGTGGGAGGAAACCGGAGCACCCGGAGGAAACCCACGCAGACATGGGGAGAACATACAAACTCCTTACAGACAGCAGCCAGAATCGAACCCAGGTCGTGGGCACTGTAATAGCGTCACGCTAACTGCTACACTACCATCTATCCCGTTGCTTTCAAAATTCTTGTACAAATTGTGTGTAACTTATGTTTCTGTTTTTCTTGTGAATGCTGCATATCTGATGCTCTGTGCCTGTGATGCTGTTGCAAGTAAGTTTCTCATTGCACCTGTGCACGCACGTACTCATGCATATGACAATAAATTTGATTGACTTTGTTATCAGACTCTTGAATGGTCCTCTCATACGCTAAAAGATGAACTCTTGGAATCTCGCAGTCTACCTCATTGTGGCCCTTGCACTTTGTCTGCCTGCACTGCACCTTCTCTGCAGCTGTAACACGATATTCCGCATTCTGTTTTCCTTTTTTATAACCTCGATGTACTTATGTATGGAATGATCTGTCCGGAGGGCAATGCAAACAAAAGCCTTTCACTGTATTTCAGTACATGTGACAATAATAAACCAATACCAATAGATCCACAGAATAAACAGGCCTAATTCACAAATTCACCTTATAGATACAGACCGTCATCTACAGAATGGGGGTGAAGTGTGAGTGAGGAGGAAAGTCTCTAAGGCGGCCCAGAAGACCTCTCCTCCCAAGGGACTCTGTTTTGGGAAGGAGGGAGCCAGCTAAGTCTCCAGTCCCATGACTCTTAGGCACTGGCAACAGCTCCGTGGTACTCATGATCGGTGAAAAGTATACTCCAAAAGCACCCAGATGTTTCCCTGAGGAATCCTTGCCATCCAGCTTTCCTGTTCTGGGAATGTGATTTTGAGAGGTACTGGTTCTGACACGGATTGTATCTGTCTTCCTCTGAGCTCTGTCATGTTTTAAACATGAATGCCATCTGCTTGTCTGACAGGAATCCTTGGAGATACAAAACTGGCTGAAGTCATTAAGACTAATGATATTCTGATCTCAACTTCTGGAAACTTTCAGCAACTCTGAAACTCTTCTTTAAAGGCTGTGACATTTCTGCGGAGCAGTGATTGGTGACCTGACCTGTATGATAACATTATGAGGCTAAGGTGGTCCTCAAAGTGGTCCTTAAGCAAAAAAAAACAACCTGCTGGAGGAACTCAGCGAGTTGAGCAGCATCTGTGGGAGGAATTGTCAGCATTTCGGGTTGAAACCCTGAATCGGGACTGTGATTTGAGTCAGAGTTATACAGCACGGAAACAGGCCCTTCCGCCCAACTTGCCCATGCTGACCAAGATGTCCATCTGAGCTGGTCCCGTTTGCCTGTGTTTGGCCTATAGGCCTTTTCTATCCATGTACCTCCCCAAATGTGCTTTTGGTATTGGTATTGGTTTATTATTGTCACTTGTACCGAGGTACAGTGAAAAGCTTGTCTTACAAACCGATCGTACAGGTCAATTCATTACACAGCGCAGTTACATTGAGTTAGTACACAGTGCATTGATGTAGTAGAGGTAAAACCAATAACAGTACAGAGTAAAGTGTCACAGCTACAGAGAAAGTGCAGTGCAATAAGGTGCAAGGTCTCAACAAGGTATATCGTGAGGTCAGAGTCCATCTCATCGTATAAGGGAACCGTTCAATAGTCTTATCACAGTGGGGTAGAAGCTGTCCTTGAGCCTGGTGGTACGTGCCCTCGGGCTCCTGTATCTTCTACCCAATGGAAGAGGAGAGAGAATGTCACTGTAACTGTACCCGCCTCTACCACTTCCTCTGGCAGCTCGTTCCATAGCCCCACCAGCCTGTGTGGAAAAACTTACCCCTCAGATCCCCTTTAAATCTTTTGCCTCTCACCTTAAACCTACGCCCTCTGGTTTTAGACTCCCCTACCCTGGAAGGGGTCTCGGAGGTGGTGTCTCTCACATGAGCCTAGCCCTTCGAGGTGACAGAGGGTGCAGGCCTGGGAGAGGCTGTCACTTGACCGGTTGATGTAGGACACCTTGAAGACGGTCTGCTCTCAGTCTTGATGCAGGGTCTTGGCCTGAGACGTCAGCCACTCTTTTCCCCTAACAGGATGCGGCTTGACCCCGAGTTCCTTCAGCGGTTTGTTTCCTGCTCCAGATTCCAGCATCTGCAGTCTCTGAGGGTGGCCCTGGTTGCCCTGTTAACTGAGCCAGAGGTCATCAGCTGCAGTCAGAGGCAAGGTGGCAGATGAGAGAGGCTTCCTTCCACATCAAGGCAGCATTTGATCAGGTTAGTTTTCAAGCAACTCTGGTAAACCTGGTCAATGGAGTAAAACAGAAAATTCAGGAAATACTCTGGCGAGAATCTTTAGAGAGAAAACAGGGTTAATTCTATTTCTCTTTCCACAGATGCTGCCTGACCTGCTGAGTGGTTTTAGTCCTGGAGACACAAGAGGCAGCATCTATGGAGGGTAATGGACGGTCAACGTTTCAGGTCAAGATCCTTCATAGCATTTTCTGTTTTTATTTCAGATTTGCAGCTTCTGCAGCTTTTTCTTTGTGCTTTTAGATTCTCCACGTGCAAGTTGTTGTGGTAATGGTTGAAGCACACAACCTCAAGGGTTCCACCTCTAATCGGGCTCATTCTTGAATACTTCCCTGATAGATGTAGGTTTCTTCAATATGTCAGTCCCCATGCAAGGGGTTTCTTATATTAGACTCCTTCTGGACATTGAAATGTGTGCCAAGAGGGCTGGATTACATTAGTTTAATATCATATACAGCAGGGTGCAATGAAATTCCTTGTTTGCTCACAGTTTACATGGGAATAAGTAAATTCAACAATAAATACAGCGACAAGCACAAAGCAAAAGAACGATGCAAAGAATTAGTGTAATCTGAAGTAGTGCAAAAAGAAATGCTGAAGTGACAATAATGGATTAACAGAGAGAGGTAGCATTAAGAGTCTGAGAACGTGGCAGCACCACCGGGAAGGTGACTGGTTCAAGAGTTTGATAACAGTGGGGAAGAAGTGTTGTTAAGTCTGGACGTCCAGGCTTTCAAGCTCCTGTAAGCTCACCCAGAAGGTAGAAGAGGGAGAAGGGAATGGCCAGGAGTGCAGGCATCCTTGACGACACTGTTAGCCTTCCTGAAGCAACGTACTGTGAAGATGGACTGGGGCAGTGAACCAACCTGATCAAATGCTACCTTGATGTGGAAGGAAACCTCTCTCATCTGCCACCTTGCCTCTGACTGCAGCTGATGACCTCTGGCTCAGTTAACAGGGCAACCAGGGCCATCCTCAGAGATGGCCTGTGATGGACTGGGGCAGTATTTACCCCTCTCTGTATGTTCCTTCGGTCCAGAGTAGAGCAGTTGCCATACCAGGCTGAGATACTGTCGAATTCGGTCGGAGAGAAGACTCAAAAGGCCACTGTTCTCGTTCAATCTCTTTCTTTATTTGATCTGAGGAGAGAGCACCAAGCCAGGTACCTATGTCCTGGACTGGGTGGTCTCTGAGATACATTGATCTACATACATTCTTATACTTTTTCAGGGGTGCAAACAATTATCATACAAGGAATGATCATGCATTAGTCAGGCAGCATGGCACTTATTTTCTACATCGTGATTGGTTACAGACAAAGGAATTTACTTAAAAAAGTTACTAAAGCTATCGTTCCTTAATCTTTTCAGACCATCTTGTTCCACCGGTTATCTTTGTATACATAAGGTTTCTCATGGTGGGCTCCGGGTCAGTTTAGTGGAGCAAGAGTCAATTGCGCAGACTTGCTGAGACGAACCGATTGTACTTGGTATTATCACACCTCAAGGCTGAAGAAATCTAGCTGAAGCAAGCAAAATCTCTGAAGCAAGACACTGCAAAGCGAAGCACAGCTATTTCAAGCAGCCTATTACAGCCATAGTGATGTACCCTTTAATTCACGTCTCAGGGCTCACAATCGTTTACTCTCCTAACCTTTCCTTATACTTTATACACATTCTCAATACAACCTGTCAGAATACTTTCTTCAACACATCTGTAGAAGTTTGAGAGAATCCTCGTGGACAAGCCCAATCTTCTCAGAGGCTTTGCTGATCACCGCATCAGTGTGGAGGGACCAGGTGAGGTGCTGGTGATACGGATGCCAAGGAGCTTGAAGCCGTCGGCCACCTCTGCAGCGGCTCTGTGGATGAGGGCTGGGTTGTGACCGCCCCGCCCTCAGCTCACTGAGCTCCCAGACCAGTGCCGCCTGCAGCTGAGGACGAGCCTGGAGACAGGACCTGTGGGGCGGTGGTGCCGGGACCCTGTACCCCCTCCCTCCCGAAGGCAGAGCAGCCTCCCACCCCACCGCCCCGCCAGCCTCCCCGCCCAGAGCCCTGCAGCCCCCTCACCCCGGCCACCGCCTCGCCTCACCACATGAGGCCACTGCCTCACCACATGACGTCACTGCCTCACCACATGACGTCACTGACTCAGCCTGTGCGTGACATCACCGCCTCAAGCCGTCGCATGACGTCACCACCCCACACGTCACCCCCACGCATTCACCCCGCCCCCCTCTCCTCAGACGCTGCCCGACCTGCTGAGTATTTCCCGCCTGATCTGCTTTGGTTTCAAAACAAAAACACCCCGCTGGTCCCTCCTCGCTGCTGGGTTTCAGCCGGGCGGCCCGTCCCTCGGCGGCCGAGGGCAGGGAGGGAGGGAGGGGCTGCAGCGTCCCACCGCTATTCCTCCCCCCGCCGGTGATTGGTGGGCGGCCCATTTGCCGGCGGGAACTTGTTGCCTTCCGGACGGTTTATCCGGCGCACCCGGGCCGCGGGAAGTCCGTGTCCCGGGAAGCGGCCTCGGGTGAGGAGGGGCCGTGGGTCCCGGGGAGAGGGACGGGGGGGGAGAGGGACGGAGGGGGGGAGAGGGAGAGAGGGACGGAGGGGGGGAGAGGGAGAGAGGGACAGGGAGGGGGGGAGAGGGAGGGACGGGGAGGGGGGGAGAGGGAGGGAGGGACGGGGAGGGGGGGAGGGAGAGGGAGGGACGGGGAGGGGGGGGGAGGGAGGGAGGGACGGGGAGTGAGGGGAGGGAGGGAGGGACGGGGAGTGAGGGGGGGGAGGGAGGGACGGGGAGTGGGGGGGGGAGGGAGGGACGGGGAGTGGGGGGGGGAGGGAGGGACGGGGAGTGGGGGGGGGAGGGACGGGGGGAGGGGGAGAGGGAGGGACGGGGGGGGAGAGGGAGGGACGGGGAGTGAGGGGGGGGGAGGGAGGGACGGGGAGTGAGGGGGGGGAGGGAGGGAGGGACGGGGAGTGAGGGGAGGGAGGGAGGGACGGGGAGTGAGGGGAGGGAGGGAGGGACGGGGAGTGAGGGGGGGAGGGAGGGACGGGGAGTGAGGGGGAGAGGGACGGGGGGAGGGGGAGAGAGAGGGACGGGGGGAGGGGGAGAGGGAGGGACGGGGGGGAGAGGGAGTGAGGGGGAGAGGGACGGGGGAGGGGGGAGAGGGAGGGACGGGGAGGGAGGGGGGAGAGGGAGGGGGGGAGGGAGAGGGAGGGAGGGGGGAGGGACGGGGAGGGGGGAGGGAGGGGGGGACGGGGAGGGGGAGGGACGGGGAGGGGGGGAGGGACGGGGGGGGAGGGGGGGGAGGGAGGGGGGGGAGGGAGGGACGGGGAGGGAGGGGGAGGGGGAGGGAGGGACGGGGAGGGAGGGGGGGAGGGAGGGGGAGTGAGGGACGGGGAGGGAGGGGGAGTGAGGGACGGGGGAGTGGGGGAGGGAAGGAGAGGGGGGGAGTGGGGGAGGGAAGGAGGGAGAGGGGGGGAAGGGAGGGGAGGGAGAGGGGGAGGGAAGGAGGGAGAGGGAGGGATGGAAGGAGGGAGAGGGGGGGAGGGAAGGAGGGAGAGGGGGGAAGGGAAGGAGGGAGAGGGGGGAAGGGAGGGGAGGGAGAGGGGGAGGGAAGGAGGGAGAGGGGGGGAAGGGAGGGAGGGGGAGGGAAGGAGGGAGAGGGGGAGGGAAGGAGGGAGAGGGGGGAAGGGAGGGGAGGGAGAGGGGGAGGGAAGGAGGGAGAGGGGGGGGGAAGGGAGGGAAGGGAGAGGGAGGGAAGGGGGGAGGGAGAGGGAGGGAGGGGGGGAGGGGGAGGGAGGGAGAGGGAGGGATGGAAGGAGGGAGAGGGAGGGAAGGAGGGAGGGAGAGGGGAGGAGGGGGAGACGGAGGGGGAGAGGGAGGGAAGGAGGGAGGGGGGAGGGAGAGGGAGGGATGGAAGGAGGGAGAGGGAGGGAAGGAGGGAGGGAGAGAGAGAGGAGGAGGAGGGGGGAGGGAGAGAGGTGGAGGGAGGGAGGGAGAGAGAAGAAGGAGGACGAGAGAAGGCTTCCCCTCCCTACAGGATTCACTTTCGGAACCCAACTCAATCCAGAACCAACCAGCTTCAGGAGCTCCCCTCCCCCTCCCCCTCCCCCTCCCCCCTCCCCCCCCCCCCCCCATCCCTGCTCCTCTTCTCTTTGCCCCACTTTCCCTTTCCCAAGTGTCAGACCCTTGCCATTGCTGAATCCAGTCTCAGCCCCTCCTTCCCCCACCTCCTGCCCTGCCAGGTTTCCTCCCTCCAGCCCCTGCCCGAATGGGGACAGACCCCTGGCCGGTCACTGTTGTCCCTCTGCCCAAGACCCAGGGCTGAGGGTCTGTTGCAGACTTGTCTTCTGGCGTTGCAGGTCTTGCATGCAGCTGGATTGAAGTACTTTAGCTGCTGAACACCCTTCCTGCCCCCCCCCCCCCCCCCCCCCCCCCCCCCCCCCCCCCCCCCCCCCCCCCCCCCCGCTGCACTGATTGTGTTCATGGTGGGGACTTGCCCTGGGTGTTGAGCACCACCCATGGTTTATTAGCATGTGTGGGTGTGAGAATCAGAGGGAAGACAGGTGACAGCAGAGTGTGGCCCTAGAAGTACTGGAAAAGTAAGCAAGGGCTGGGTGGGAGATGGTTCGTTAGGACTGACCATTGGTGATAACCTGCTTGGTTTAGCAATCCATTGTTGCTCAGTGTCTAGCCTTGCACAAAATAATGTTCACGTGACAGGTTACTAGACCTAGTCAGGAACAGTCGAGAAAAAGAATAGGAAAGGTCTGTTTGGCATACAATGCCTTTCACAGATAGTGGGACCCAGAATGTGCAAGATGTTTGGTTGAAGGAAGAAAATAAATGACTGTGAATTTTCCTTTATTTTCCCTCTCGCAGATCCATGGAGCAAAGCAAGACACAGTGTGCAAACAGGAAAAGGCCACATGGAGACTATGTGGCAGACCTCTCGGAGTTCAGTCTTTCAGTTCTCAATGAGATTAAGGAGCTATTTAATAAAAAGTTCACCTTTCAGAAGCTGGACGGCAACCAGTGGACTCTGCCTGAAGCCCACGACGTCCACACGGGGCAGGTCCAGTGGTCTGAGAAGCTGAAGTCTCTGAAGGAATCGCTCAACGATGTGAAGAACCAGCTGAGCGACAAGGATCTGGAGAAGTGGCATGAGCACACCAGCTTCACCAACTGGGCAGGGAAGGTCATCCCGCACGTGAGGAGGGCGGTGAACGCCGAGCTGTGCACCCAGGCCTGGTGCAAGTTCCACGAGATCCTGTGCACGTTCCCCTTGCTGCCAGTGAAGGCGCTTCAGGACGGGGAGCTGAACTCAGTGCACCTGTGTGAGGCCCCTGGGGCTTTCATCACCAGCCTGAACCACTACCTGCGGTCCAACCACATCTTGTGTGACTGGAACTGGGTCGCCAACACCCTCAACCCCTACCACGAAGGCAACGACACCGGCATGATGATCATGGACGATCGGCTGATCGCAGGCACACTGTCCTGGTGGTACTTCGGCCCGGACGACACGGGTGACGTGATGGACCGGGAGTATCTGGAGGGGCTGACGGAGTTCACTCGGAACATGAAGAGTATCCACCTGGTGACGGCGGACGGGAGCGTCGACTGCCAGGAGAACCCCGGTGAGCAGGAGGCGCTGGTGGCCCCCTTGCACTACTGTGAGGCCATCACGGCCCTAAGGCTGCTGAGCCCCGGCGGCTCGCTGGTGCTGAAGATGTTCACCTTGTTTGAGCGCTGTTCGGCTCACCTGCTCTACCTCCTCAACTGCTGCTTCCAGGAGGTCCACGTCTTCAAACCGGGCACCAGCAAGGCGGGCAACTCCGAGGTGTACGCAGTGTGCCTGGGGTATGGGGGCCGGGCGACACTGGGGCCCCATCTGGAGCGGCTGGAGGGTAGCTTCGGGCCGCAGGCGGCGCGGGAGTGGGAATCGGCTGGCCTCACCCTCCCCCCCATCCTTCCTGGGCCAGCTGGAGGACTGCTGCGCCCTCTTCCACGGGCACCAGACCGCCACCATCCGAGAGAACCTGCGGCTCTTCGGCGGGATGAGCCCCCAGGAGGTGGGACTGCTGGTGGAGAGGCGGGAGTGCGCAGCCAGCTACTACCTACGCCACTTTGGCCTGCGGCCCCTGCCCCGCGACGCCTGGGTGCTGAGGCGGCCAGGCCGCGGGCTGGCGGGCAGGCTCTTTACCCAGCGCAGGAAGCAGCACGCAGGCTCCTACAACGAGAGGCAGGAACTGGCCCGGCAGGGCTGGCTGCAGAGGGTGCGCCGGGGCTACCTGGGGCCCGTGGTGGACACTCACTGGGGGGAGGGTCCCCTGGCTGGCCCCCACCTCCTGGAGGGGGCAGAGGAGCCCCCCGCCTGCGGCTCCTGGTACGTCCTGGAGGGCCGCAGGCTGAGCCGGCTGGCCAGCTCCCCCTTCTGCGAGCCGGAGCTGCTGCGGAGCCTGAATGAGGCGCTGGCCGCCGGCGGGGGCTGCCCCCCGCCCCTCTGTGCTGCTTGCAGTTTCCCCTCCCTGGAGCAGCTGCTGTGGCAGCTGAGCCACCTCCAGGCCGGCCCCCTGGACTGCCTGGTGGTGGGGATCCCGGCTCCCTCCCCGGCTCCCCGGGGACCCCCAGGGCTGTTGTTCCGGCACTGCCACACACCGCCTCCGCCAGCCGGGCCCCTCCACGACGGGGACCCATGCTACCAGCGCTGGCTGCTGTCCGCCGTGCTGCGGGCGGCGACGGAGAGCGCCAAGCACGGCGCTGTCCTCCTCCCCCTCCTCTCCTCCTTCACCCGCTTCACCGCCGGCCTGATCTTCGCGCTCTGGCATTGCTTCCGCGCCCTGTCCTTCACCTGCCCCGGCTCCCCAGGCCAGCCGGCCACCCTGCTGTGCGTCGGCTTCCGCCGCCCCCCAACCCGGCTGCTGGAGTTCCTGCAGGAGCTGAGCCACCGCCTGGAGCCTGGGCCGGATCCGGAGCCACCGCAGCAGGTGCTGCAGTTTGTGCCCATGGAGCTGCTGCTCGGTGGGCCACTGCCCGAGTTCCTGGGCGCCCTCAACCTCGCCGTTGCCAAGTACAGACTCCACCTGGCGATCCAGGCGGCCACGTAGATTGCTCGGTCCGCCGGAGCTACCTGTCCAGCGGCATTCAGCGGAGGAGCAGCCAATCGCGGAGGAGCCGCGCGGCAGCACGGTCCAACTGGCGGCAAAGCCCGCAGCGGTCCCACTGCCCCGGTGTTAGCTTTGCAGGGCAGGCTCGTCTGAAGCGGTCAGTATGCGTGACGCGAGGAGTGAATGTGGTCTAGTCAAGGTCACCTTGTGGTCGCGGAGAGCCATCGCGAGGCTCTTAACCCGAGCTAGTGGATGAGCAGAAGAAGATGCCAGGGGAAAGTTTGACCTTGCAATGGGTTTGATACCCAAGATCGCCTTGGGAAACGTCACGGGGCAGCTTGTGGGACCAGACTGGAGATGGTGATGCCCAATGCCGAAGCTCGGTGGTGTTAAGCCTGAGGATTGAACAGTCTGACGGGTGTTTGTGTAAATAATTCTTTCCACGTCTTTAACACACGGGGGACCACTTTGCACAACATTGCGGCTCACGAGCCAGATGTGACTTGGTGGTGGTGTTTGCAGCAGGAGCCGCTGTAAGCTTGCTGGCAGCTTTCTACCCTAATGAGAGATTACTCTTCTAAGTTAATATCCTTTTGCTGAGGTTCAAGTCAAGCAGATAATGGGTGAAAGGGAAGTGATGTTGGAACATTGCGTAGAGCCGTCACTGGGGTTATAACCCAGCAGCTGGTTGGATTTGCTTTGTTCCACTGGTTTGTCTTCCCATTCCTGACTTGCGTCCCTCCACTACTTCCGTAGGTTAGGAAATGATTTTGTAGTAATGAAGTCTGTGCTTTATCAAGAGAGAGAGGATCTTTGGGTGGGGGGGGGGTACATCAGTATGAAACACAACTCATGGCAGTGGTGGGGTTACCGTCTTTTCTGCTTGGCCGTTGTGGTGATGACCATTATACTGGAGGGGGGAGCAGTGCAACACAGAACCCGAGGGCCTACTGGAGGGTGTGTTTTACTTTAAGTACATATAACGGGCAGTGTTCTGTCCTGGTCCCGTTCCCACAATTCCATCAGTAGTACTGGCTGTTTTGCTTTAGGGTTTAGTGTGGGGACGGTGAGGTCTGAGGTGCACACCACAAGTCAGGATAGTTCCTCTTCACTGTGTGTAGCATTGCCGAATGCCCCCCTATGTCTGTATAACAGTGACGTTACATTTAAAACACTTTTATGTTTAAAACTAAGGACTACACTTCTTCGCTCAAATTTTTCATTCCATCTTAATGTATGGAGTAGCACCCTTCTGGTGGGATAGTTTGTGGTCTTGTCAGACTATGCCTGTGTTACAGTTAAGCTGCATAATGTTAATGTGGTATAAAAAGAGGGCCTATGCAGGATTTGGAAGCCTGGCCACTTCTCGTGCTGTGGTAGAGTTTGTGCTGAGCAGGACAGATTGCAAAGTTGTATATTGTTGGTTAGCCTGAGACTCTTATCAGGTTTAGTTACTTTGTTATCCCAATAAGTGTCTATAGATCTGTTTTACTTTATACAATAAAGGGCAGGCAGGGTAGTGTAGCGGTTAGCGTAACGCTATTACAGCGCCAGCAACCTGGGTTCAATTCCCGCCACTGTAAGGAATTTGTATGTTCTCCCTGTGTCTGTGTGGGTTTCCTTTGGGTGCTCCAGTTTCCTCCCACGTTCCAAAGACGTACGGGTTAGGAAGTTGTGAGCGTGCTATGTTGGCGCCGGAAGTGTGGCGACACTTGTGGGCTGCCCCCAGAACACTCTACGCAAAAGATTCACTTCACTGTGTTTTGATGTACATGTGACTAATAAAGATATCTTAATTGTAAGAAAGCTCTGCTGTATGTCTTATTTTTGCCCTGGTGCATGAGATTATTTGTGAAGTCATTGAAAAGTGTTAATTTAATTTTCAGAAGTTAGTGGTTTAATCACAACTATAACTCTAAACAGGGTAACAAAGTCTTGAGAGGGGACACACATATTTCAGGATGTTGAGCAGTTCAAAGCTGTGTTCCTGTTATGTAGGACATGCAGCAGCCAGTTTTATGAACACTCCCCTCAAAACAGCTCCAGGCTGGCTGGAGGAGCCTGTTCTGTGGCTGAGCAATAAATGTTGAGCAGAACACCACTCTGGAATGGTGCGGGGGGCTCTTTGCAGCCGGGTTCTGTTTGCTTTGTCCAAAGTTGCAGCAGGGACGGACAATATTTTAAGGTAAGATCTTTATTAGTCACATGTACATCAAAACACACAGTGAAATGCATCTTTTGCGTAGTGTGTGCTGGGGGCAGCCCACAAGTGTCGCCACGCTTCTGGCGCCAACACAGCATGTCCACAGCTTCCTAACCCGTACGTCTTTGGAATGTGGGAGGAAACCGGAGCACCCGGAGGAAACCCACGCAGACACGGGGAGAACATGCAAACTCCTTACAGACAGTGGCCGGAATTGAACCCAAGGCGCTGGCGCTGTAATAGCGTTACGCTAACTACTACACCGCTGTTGGAGTTGCAGAAGAGATAACACTGAAGGGTAGTAGAGACTCAACCACTTGCAGCTGACTGGTTTTGATTCTTGCATGGGAAGTGAATAGTCAGAAGGTCAGAGTTGGCTTTGCTGCTTTGGGTCAGTTGGAGAGCTTTCTCGGTGCAGAGTTAGGGTCTGGTAGCACAGGAGGAAGCCATTTAGACCATTGGGCCTTTGCCAACTCTGAAAGACTAATTTTTTTTTGTCCCTTTCTCGAACTTATCCGATTCCCATTTGGCAATTTTGTGTTGAATGTGCCTGTGGTGCATCTGAGGAATAATTCATCCCTTCCCTTGGGATTTTAGGCAATCACTAGAAAGCTTTGCCCTCCGAGTTTCTCCCTTCTACCGGGGAGATTGGTCTCTTCATTGTCCAAGTAAGCCAACCTGGTTGTTATTAGCAGCTGAGCCTTTGTGTTGAACAAGGCTATTAGTCACGTGCTGGATCCTCTGCCTGGAACAGTGGCTTTGCAGCTTGAATTGGGAATCCAGCACAGCAGCAGGCTTTTCTTTCAACAAATGCAGATGTTAGGCTGGTGCACTTGGAGCCGTCAGTGGAGGGTGTGGAGAAAAATTTGTGTAGCATCAGGACAGAGGTGTTTTTGACAACTTTGTTTTACACACTTGGAGTAATTTTGCCAAAAGTATTTGCCCACCAGATCAAACATTCCGCCAACAGTGACCAAATATATCCAGCCCCATTGGCTGGTGAAGTCCTTTTAATCCCTCTTGTGTGTGCCTACCTTCCTGTTGTGCTGGATTTGATTATAAGGCTGAGAAGGGAAGCACCATGTAACGTATGGAAAGGGCAGGCCTAATGTTAACAGAAATATTTTAAATATTAGAACATTAATGCATAGGAGGGCTGCAAAACCTGTATAGCGAGCCTATTTTTCTCCTGACCCTGCGGTTTCTTATCCTTTATGTAGTTATCCTATTGTAAATCCTCCAGGTTTCTGCAATTCTAAACAGAACATGAAAAAATTCTTGTTTTAGAAACAACCTCTCTTGTCCCGTTTGGGGGGGGGGGGGGAGAAAAAGTTGTCACGCTCTGTCAGAGCACTCGCTGGCAAATCCTCCAATGATGGGTGAGCTGTCTGCGCACACAGGGCACGATCTCATGAGGTAGGCCAGCCCCTGGACTTTGAGCAAAGCAGGGCCCTTTTTACGACCATTAGAACATTTGTGACAGTCGGTGAGATCTCACCCTCCCCCCAGGCTTGCCAGCTGTTGGTGAGGAATCTCCACTTCTGCCTCCCTGGATATGTGAGTGATGCTTTGCTAGTTTTTCCAAAAAGGTGGTTTCTCAGATGGAACCCCCACCATTCCATTCCCGTTGTCTGACTGAAATTCCAACCAGAAGATACTCTTGTAGGATACAATGATGTAATATTGTCGGTTCCAAAGTCTGCCGAGGGCACTCGGGACCAAACCTGGGATAGCTTGGAGCACGGCGGGTGTGTGCCTCCAGTCAGTCTGTGGTCCACATCAGCGCTGCCTGAATTGCTGGTTGTTGGGGTTGTCTGCCAAAATGCAGCTGGGAGATTGCACTGGGATGCCAAGCTCTGTATGGAGAACAATGTTGCCGGAGCTCCCTGCTGGGCTAATTGGAAGGGAGGCAAGCGGGTGGCTGAACTGGTTTGCCTGGAGGGGAAAGCTCTGGCCGGGCAGCATCTGTGCAGAGTGTCAGAAGTAACGTTTGGGGTTGCTGACTTTTCATCAGAGCTGGGGGAAAAATTAGAAATGGAGTATTGTTTCAAGTTGCGGAGAAGGGGGAGAGAGGTCAGAGGGGGTTGTCCGTGATGGGAGGGAGACAAGTTGCGGTGGTGCTGGATGAGAGGTTGGTGCGGGGTGAAGGTTTGTTTATTGCAGCTGATCTGTCTGGAGGAGAAGTAAACAGGAGTTGGATAAGGACGCACGGGAGAGAAAAAACACAGCATTCAGTGGCTGGAAATCTGAAATAAAAGAGAATGCTGGAAATACTTAGCAGACCTGTCGGTATCTGTTGAGAGAGAATTGGTGTAAATAACTGGGTGTAGGCCTTCAGCCTTTTGAACCAGTTCCACCATTCATCAGGATCATTACAGACTTTCTACCTGGGTGCCACTTTCATTCGCTACCTCTGTATCATTTCCATATTGGTCCCAAGTTATCCTTTATCCTGTTTATGGAAAAAAAACATATTGTTTCCAGTTTGTGACTTTTCAGCAGAACTGGCAGTCCTGACGCTGATGAGAGAGGCTCGTCGTGTGGAATCCTGTCGTGTCCCTGACCACGAGGGGAGGTGCTGCTCCTCCAGCTTCACTGGGCTTTGGGATCGTGTAAGAGGCCAAATTCAGAATGGTCAGAGTGGGATGGAGAACCTAAGTGACAGGTAATTGTAAGCTCTGGGTCGACTTGGGGGCGGAGCCCAGACATTGGGGGCTAAGCCCAAGTCTGATGGCCGGAAAGAACAGATGTGCCTCTTGTTGCAAACCTGGGCTTCTAGTCACTTTAATTCTCTGCCCCACTCGCTCTGACCTCTGCCTTTGGCCTCCTGCACTTCCCCCAATATACGCTGTCACGTTCTGACCAGGCACCCTACAGTACCCGGGACTCAGTGTTGCATTGAACAGTTTCAGATATCCAGCCCTTCCAGTTTGTGATAGGAGTGATAGTTTTGATACAAGCTCAGTAATTTGTAATATTAACTCAAGTTGTTCTCCCTCCATGGATGCAGCCTGACCTGCTGTGTATTCCCAGACCTTGAAAATAACTAGTAGCTGTGGTCTTTTGTTTTTTTTTCGTTTGAATAGCCAGTGATTACTGAAGGACCAGAGAGTGATCTGTCCCAGTGTATCCAGGAAGATGTTGCTGTCTGTTTCGAGTTGGAAAGTGTCTGGCTCTGGCTCTGGCTCTGCATATGGTTTGGTACCTCAATGATATCTGTTCGCGTCTCAGGTACAGGAGGAATGTACTCTTTGAATGAAAAGAGACCTCTGGTTCATTGTGTATTAATTTGATATTTGTTTAAAAATAAAATGATACTATTTGAAAAGTGCACTTTAAAATGTTCTTTGGAGATAAGAAAGAAAAAGCAATAAATTCTGCCTGGTGAAGAGAAGGACTTTATCTGATTTTGGTTTTGACATTAATGTTACTGGTTGGGATTGTTCTTCATTTGAAATAAAACCAGGTCTGTATTCAGTGATTTGCAATAACCATGTACAACTTTTCTTCTGTATGGAGAGCAATTAAATGTCTTCAGATCAGTGAAAGGCGAGTTTGATCTTGTTTTTGTTGTCACCCTTGCACTGGGTGGCATTTGTACCTATGAATAATAACATTTTCATCACATTGACAGCTTCATTCTACAGCAGAAATGTCAAGCACCCTGGCAGTGACAGCACAAATTTAGATGCCAAGTAAACACTATCCTATACTGTCCCACCAAACAGTCTGAGGGCAGGTAAAGCCAAAGTATCCTCTACACCATCCTATATTGTACTCCCAGGGTAGGTACATTCTATGGAATATTGCTTCCCATGCAACCTTGCACAGAGATAATTGTCAGTTGATAAATGGTATATGGGAACTGAAATATAAATGTCCCAAGTTTGGATCACTTAGCAGCAGCAAACTATTGAGATCTTATGTCTGGCAGCTGGATTTCAATCCTGGCCCTAAACGTGTCCTCCCAGCAGCAGGTAACACAGTTGGATGGACGTGGCTGCCGCAGAGCACGAGGTTGCTGTGATGTCTGTCACGAGCCGTGAAATATTGGATGGGATGAGCAGAGTGAAGAAAGTAACAAGGTATTGCATCTTTGAAAGTGCGAATCACCAGGCCTGGATGAAATATATTTAAAAGGAAGGAATCTGCAGAAGGTCTGACCATTTGTCAATATCCCTGGCTGTAGGAGTGATAGTGAAGGATTGGAGAACTGCTCACAGAACATAGAACAGTACAGGAACAGGCTCTTCAGCACACCATGTCTGTAGCAACCGCGATGCCAATTTAAACTACACATTTGCCTGCATGTGCTCTATGTCCATCAATTCCCTGCCTGTTTACACGCCTCTTAAACGCTATCATATCTGCTTCCACCACTTTCCCTAGCAGTGTGTTCCAAGCACCTAACACTGTGTGTAACTCTCACCTTAATCCTATGGCCTCTGGTATTTGACACCTTTACCCTGGGGGCGAAAAAGACCATCCACCTTGTCTATGCCTCTTTTATGTACTTCTGTCGGGTCTCCCCTCAGCCTCCAATGCTCCAGAGAAAACAACTCAAGTTTGTCCAACCCCTCCTCCTTGCTAGTACACTCTAAAGTTGGACTGTTGTTTGAAAAGGAAGGAAAGGTACAGGCCAGTCTTTGCGTTTGCTTTCAGATTTGGTTGTCAAATTGGAATAAGTTCTAAGGGACAGTATACATCTTTTAAGAAAAGGCAAATCAACGACAGGCAACACAAATCTGTTAAAGTCATGTCTGACTGATTAAATTTTTTGAGGGGCTAACAAGGAGAATTGATAAATTTGTAGTCTGTGTGGATCTCAGCAGGCTCTTGACACCTGGAAGGGTGGTCAAAGCAGTTGAAAGCCTCTGCAATTCAAACGAGTGAAAATTGCATCTATGATTGGTTATGTGGTGAGGGGTGAGGATTGTTGGATGTTGTGTGGGTGGAGGGCTGTTTTAGTGGGTTTATACAGGACATGGTACTTGGTCCCTTTCTGTAATACAAATTAATGATTCAGACTAAAATGTAGGACCTTGGTAAAGCAGTCTGCAGACAATACAAATGTTGGCCATGTGGTTGGTGGAGGGTTCAAACGTTTGGCATCAGGTGAACTCGCATGGTCTGGTCAGCTGGATAAATGGGAGATGGAATTTAATCCGGAGCAGTGTGAGGTGATATACTTGGGAAGGTGCAGTAAGGCTAGGGAATACATGATGGTTGAGAGAATATTGATATGTGTGGTGGAACAGAGGAACATTGCAGTAGATATTTGCAGGTTATTAAGGGTCACAGGGAGCAGGTAGGAGAATGGGGTTGGAAAAAAATAATCAGCCATGATTGAATGGCAGAGTGGACTTGATGGGTTGAATGGCCTAATTCTGCACCTATGTCTTATGGTTGTTAAAGGTAGCAGGACAAGTAAATTAGGTGGTTTAAAAAAGGTATGCAAGATGCTCCCCTTTATCAGGTGAGAGACAGAACGTAAGAGCTGGCATTGTACAGAAAGCTTGTTAGACCACAGGCTGTGTACTGTATACAGTTCTGGTCAGCACATTACAGGAAAGAAGTGATTGTGCCAGAGAGGGTGCAGAGGAGATTTACAAAGATGTTGTCTGGACTACAAAATTGTAATTATGAGGAAACATTTGATAAAGTACCTTTTAACTTTCTTTTTAAACTCTCTCTCCTAATTCTGACAAAGGGTTATGGACCTGAAATGTTGACTGTGTTTCTGTTCCCACACATACTACCTGACCTGCTGAGTGTTTCCACCATTTTCTATTTCAGATTTCTAAGATCTGAAGTTTTAAAAAATTTTTCATTTGGATAAACTGGGATTGTTTACTTTGGAACAGAGGTTGCTGAGGGGAGTGAGGTGTGTGTCAAATTATGATGGGCCTGGACTGAGTAATAGGAAGGCCCCATTTCTTTTAGTGGACCAAGCAAAACCGAGAGGGCGGGACTTAAGTTGCTTGAAGGATTAAAGGGGTGATTAATTTTTTTTGACCCAGGGTGATGAGGGTTTGGAAATCTCTCCCCGAAAGCCTGAAGCAGTAGCCTTTGGCATTTTAAACAGTACTTGGCTACTTACTTGAGCTGTGACCTGTAGGGCTGTGAGCTCAGTGCTGGAATGAGGGGATTTAAGTTGAATAGTGCTTTCTTGTTTGGCACAGACACAATGGGCTGAATGGCCTTCGGTAAGTTTTCTCTATTTCAAAGTTTGGAGGATGTGATGGCGCAACAGTTCACTGAAGCACATCTCAGAACGAAGCTTTGTCCAAAAGTACAGAGGTCCAAACAGGAGCCACAGCTTCTGTTGGTTTTGCATCTCAGTGGTCACTGAGAGACAACATTGTCTTGTGGCCCATATGCTAGCACTATGATTGGCTCCACTCTGGGTTAGTACTGAATGTTCAGTCCAACCGGGCAATTTCAGTGTCGAAGATCCCAGTGAGTTAAGGCACAAATGAACATTTTAAAATCTGCCTTTTAAGAGTTGCATGTGTGGGGTGGGGTGTTAGCCTCGTACTCTGGCAGGAGGAGGCACTGCAGGCATTGTGACAAAATTACGGCAGATTCACTCTGATGTGCAGGACCTGGGAGAGCTCAAAGCTGGTGCTATCTGCCCCAAATAGGGAAGTGAACCATTCCCAAGCAAAAGTTATTGTTTTACCTTGTACTACCACAGTGCACTGTGTAATGAATTGATCTGTATGAATGGTACGCAAGATACTTTACTCTGTATTCTGTTATTGTTTTTACCCTGTACTACCTCAATGCACTGTGTAATGAATTGATCTGTACGATCAGTATGCAAGGCAAGTTTTTCACTGTACCTCGGTACGAGTGACAATAATAAACCAATCCCAATACAATAACAAACCAATTTACCTTCTAGAGTTTGAAAGGAAATTGTTGATTGCATCAATATCTCATCTTTGTTTTTTAAGAAATGTTTCTCCTCTATTTTGTTCTGGTCCTCAGCTTTAATCTTTACGTCCCATTGTTCCTGACCACTCAACCACAGAAACCTGTATGTTTCTGTACACTGCCCCATCGCTTTCTGATTGTGAGCAGACCAGTCATCCAACACTTGCTCCAGGGTCCAGCATCCGCAGTCTCTTGTCTCCATCCAATATTTGCTTCTTTCCATTTGTGTTGATTCTAAAAATGGATGCAGGTTTCTTGCAGTTCCCATATTCAGCTGAAAGGTTGCTTGGGACCGATGCTGGGTTCGATCCCCTTGCTCCGAGAGCTACCACTCCTGGTGACTGGGACGAGTGGTTACTGAAGTTGTGCTGCATAACTGTTCAGGTAAAGTGTGGCTGCATCTTATGGTTTTAACTTCACCTATTCGTGTTGCATGATTCAACCAGGATAATGAAGAGATCAGAAAGATCACTGCTCTTCCAGCAGCACTTGATGCTTAAGAACACAAGAGATAGGAGCAGGAGTCGGCCATCCGGCCGTGAGCCTGCTCCGCCATTCAATAAGATCATGGCTCATCTGGTAATGGACTCAGATCCACCTACCTGCCTTTTCCCCGTCACCCTTAATTCCCCTACTGTGCAAAAATCTATCTAACTGTGTCTTAAGTATATTTAATGAGGGAGCCTCTACTACTTCCCTGGGCAGTCTCTCCTCATCTCTGTTCTAAATCTATTCCCCTGAATCTTGAAGCTCTGTCCCCTCGTTCTAGTCTCACCTACCAGTAGAAACAACCTTCCTGCCTCTATCTTATCTATCCCTTTTCATAATTTTATATGTTTCTATAAGATTCCCTCTCATTCTTCTGAATTCCAGCGAGTATAGTCCCAGGCGACTCAATCTCTCCTCACAGGCTGACCCCCTCATCTCCAGAATCAATCTGGTGAACCTCCTCTGCACTGCCTCCAAAGTCAGTATGTTTGTCTAAGTATGCAGCCCGTAGATTAGAGAGTCCCTGTGACGAGGAACCTTACATCCTTTTCCAGACCTTCTTTGTAAACACACAATCTGTAAAGAGGTGGGCGATCGCGTGATCTTCGTTGCAGCCGTCCTGAGGGCAGGGTCTGTTGGCAAGAAGGATCTGAGGGGGAGATCCCCTCTCACTATCAGCCACGTGAGATCTTGGTGCTTGTTGGTGAGTTCTGGCCATGAGGCATTCTGCCAAATGGTTTTGACAGTCTGCTCAGGCACTGGATCCGGTGTGTCCTTCTCCCACAGAGCCTGCAGGACATTCAGCATGGTAGGTTCCATGATTCAAGAATGTTCTTTCATGAAAACATCTTTGACCACTGGCTGATGGACTTGTGGTCAAGGATGCTTTTATGATAGAACTTTTCTATGAAGGACAGGTAGTGCGGCAGTGTTCAGCTGAATGGAACATCGCCTGGCAACGAGGCTAGGCCTATCCTTCACAACACCAGGGTCAGGTAGAACTTCAGCACATGATGACACTTGGTGCTTGGCTTTTTTTTTGAATATACAAAATTTATTCTCTAAAAGCACTACAAAACGTCATCCAGTGTCAAAACTACAACAACTAATACAAGAAAAAACTATGCAGACAGATTCTAACTACAGCAAATAGCGCTAGCTAACGGCCGCAAAACGCAATACTTCAGATAAGAATCTCGTTCACGCCGTCCACGGCACACTCGATCCCCTGGGGGACCCACTGATGGTGGAATTCCTGCAGGGTGCCCCCCGGATACCGCGCGCTTCCTCTCCAAGGACACCTGGGCGTGGACCTAAGCCCGGAAGAGGGGCAGGCAGGCGGACCGGCCGGAACCCTCGGCCGCCCGCTGCCTGGACCCGTGGACTGCTGGCTTGGCCAGGCCCAGGAGGAGACCGACCAGGATGTCCCCCGAGTGACCCGCCCCCTCCGCCGCAGAGGGTGACCGTAGATCAGTAGCGTCGGGCTGAAGTGAAGCCAGGGTGCTTGCCTTCTTTGGACAGCTTGACGCAGCCACACACGAAAGTGGCCATCAGGATGACGGTTGTGCTAGGTACACTTTTCCTCCTGTTCCCTGGGGACTTGTACATTGTGACCATCGGACACGGACTATTTTGGATCCCCAGATGGAATGGAAGATGGCTTGGGTGAGTGCCACAGCACAGGAGTGGGGTAGACCTGCACCATGTGCAGCAACACGGAGAGAACCCCGCACCTGATCACTGGGTTCTTGCCTGTCATCAAGCAGGAGCACAACTCCCATGTTCCCATCTTTTGTTGGATCTTGCTGTCTGCTCCAGCCAATTATTGCCGCATGCGCCAGCTCCCTCTGAACCAGGTCCTCAGCATTTTCAGGTAGTCAGACTTGTCAGTGAAGGAAGTGGAGGACCGGTCAGGCCAGTTACCAAAGAGCAGGGCCTGGCTCTTCCTGCAGTTGACTCTGGGTCCCAAGGGCAGCTCAAACTGGTCTCAGGTTCAGTAGAGACACGAGACTGCAGACGCTGGAATCTGGAGCAACAAACGATGCTGGAGGAAGTCAGCGGGTCAAGCAGCGTCTGTGGGGGTGGAGGGGGTGGATGGACAGCTGACGTTTCAGGTCGAGGCGCTTCGTCTGGACGGTGACTGTATTCGGGTTCTGTTACTGAGTATTCAAGACAGCAACTGAAGGATTTTGCAGTGAAAGGAAATTAGGGAATGTGGTGTTAGTGCAGGAAAAATGTCTTTATAATGTCCCAGAAGGAGGCCATTTAGCTCACTGAATTCATGCTAGCCCCCAAGGGAACAATCCCATTGGTTCCATTCCTCCTCTTGTTATTTAAGATTTCTTTATTAGTCACATGTACGTCGAAACACACAGTGAAAGGCATCTTTTGCATACAGTGTTCTGGGGGCAAGTGTCGCCACGCTTCCGGCACCAACACAGCACACCCACAACTTCCTAACCCGTACGTCTTTGCAATGTGGGAGGAAACCGGAGCGCCCGGAGGAAACCCACGCAGACACAGGGAGAACGTACAAACTCCTTACAGACAGCAGCTGGAATTGAACCCGGGTTGCTGGCGCTGTAATAGCGTTACGCTAACCGCTGCACTACCGTGCCTGTTACAAACCCCTGCAACAACTTCTCTCTTGCACATTCCCATCAACTCCCCTTTGATTCTTTTGCCATCAACCTACACCAAGGGGTATATTTACTATGACCAACTGACCTCTTTGGGACTTGAGAGGAGACTGCAGAACCTGGAGGGAAAGCCACTCGGGTCAAATTTTGTACAGACAGCACCCAAGGCCAGGATCGAACCTGGGTCCCTGGTGCGGTGAGGGCGCAACACCTTGGGCAGATGGGTTATAAAAGCAGCCGTGACACTGGCTGGCAGAGCCTGCACAAGGGGACGAATGGTCTACTCCTGCATCTGTTTCTTGTTCTGATCCAATTAGTCCCTTTTCTTTCCCCACATTTTTGTAATGCTTTCCTTTTCATACAACTGCAGAATTGAAAGCTGCTGCTTAATTTGTCTTTTCTGCTCTTTAGGCAAGTCCTTCCAGATTATAAGAATTCAGAGAGTTATACCGCACAGAAACAGGCCCTTTGGTCCAACTCGTCCGTGTGGTCTAACCAACAATTGTACAACCGTAACGTGACGTTCCAACTCCTGTGCTCAATGCTACGGCTGATGAAGGCAAGCCTGGCATCAGCCCTCTGCACCACCATGTCTACCCGTGTCATCACTTTCAGGGAACAATGTACATGTACCCCAAGGTCTCGCTGTTCAATGACACTCTCCAGGGCCCTGCCATACACTGTGCATGTCCTGGCCTCGTTTAGCTTCCAAGTTAAATTCCATCAGCCATTCCCTTGCCCACTTTTCCGGTATCCTGTTGAAACACTAGATAACCTACTTCACTGTCCACTGTACCACCAATTTTGGTATCATTTGCAGACTTATTAATCATACCACCTAGATTGTCTTCTAAATCATTAATATATATGACAAACAATAAAGGACTCAGTAATGATCCCTGTGGTACATATAGGTCTCCAATATGAAAAACAACTCTCCACTACCACCCTCTGGTGGTACCACCTACCCATACCATCAAGCCAATTTTGTCTCCAGTTTGATCTCTCACCCTGGATCCCACACACTCTAACCTTCTGGACCAGCCTACCTTCTGGGACCTTGTCAAAGGCCTTGCTAAAGTCCTTGTAGATAACATCCACTGCCCTGCCCTCATCATCCTCTTGATCACCTCTTCAGAAAACTCGATCAAATTTGTGAGGCATGATTTCCCATGCACAAAGCCATGCTGACTATTCCTAATTACTCTTTGCCTTTACTGCTTGAAGGACATAATCTCAGCCCGTGACCTTTTTAACCAGTTATCTTTAATTGTGTCCTCTGATCATCTTGCCAATGGAAACATTTTCTCCCAACTTACTGCTAAAAGCCCTTCAAGTTTTTTTAAAGACCTCCAATAGGTCTCCAGTCGGCCTCTGACCCAAGGAGACCAATCACACTTTATTCTCACCTCTTGTCAAAGTAAGAAGGAATCCTTAGTTATCTTGTTTGGCCACCTCAGGGCATATCCAAGACTTTTCACAGCCTTTGAAGTATTTCGGAAGTGTAGGTACTATGGTAACATAGGAATTCACATTGATTCCAGTTTTGTTCATGCTTTTGTGCAATTGCACCCTGCCAGGGATGTGCCTCATTTTCTATTAATGGTGTGTGTTGTGTTACCATTGACTGGGATACGAGCTTTATCCAACAGACCTGCTGCCATGACGCAGCTGCATCAGGCTTCAGCTTACTGCAGGCTGAATTACCAGCTCCTGTTGTTTTCATGTAAATGGTTCTGCTTTTGTCTTCCCCTTAAGGGCTGCTCCTGCCCAAGTGAATACAAGCTTTCTGCAGGATTTGATTGCCAATCTCATCCTGAGTTCAAGAAGTGAGAGTAAGAGCTCGCTGTGATAAAGGCAACGTGTAAATTTTCCCTCTATCATCAGTCACAAAAATATTCTGTTTAGCTCAGAAGGGAACTGTGGCTTCCCCTCTACCGTTGTTAGCAAAGCCCTTGACCACATCTCAACCATTTTCCGCACCTCTGTTCTCACCCCCTCTCCTCTGGGACAGAATGAGGATAATGAGTTTCCCAAGTCCTCACCTTCCACCCCACCAGCTTCTGCATCCAACAGATCGTTCTCCACAATTTCCTCCACCCTCAAAGAGGTTCCACCACCAGACACATCTCCCCCTCTCCTCCCCTCAGCGGTGCGCAGGGACCAATCCCTTCATGACTCCCTGGTTCGCACTTCCGTTCCCACCAATCACCCCTCTTTTTACGACACTTTCCCCTGCAACCAATGCAACACTTGTCCTCTGACCTCCTCGTTTCCCACCATCCAGGGACTCAAACAGATTTTCCAGGTGAAGCAGTGATTCACTTGCACTTCTTCCAATCCAGTCACTGCATTCAGTGCTCACAATGTGGTCTCCTCCGCATTGGAGAAACCAAACGCAGATTGGGTGACTGCTTTGTGGACACTTGCGTACAATCTGCAGGGGCAACCCAGTGATTCCCATCGCTGCCACTTTAATTCCCCATCCCACTCCCACTCTGACCTATCAGTCCGTGGTTTCCTGCACTGTTACGGTGAGGCCCAATGCAAGCTTGAGGAACAGCATCTCATCTTCTGTCTGGGCATGTTGCAGCCTTCTGGACTCAATACTGGACTCTACAACTTCCAAGTAACTTGATTTCTTGGTCAGTATCAGTCATCCATCTGTGATGTTGGCTCAGCTTGTTTTTTTATCCTTTTTCTCTCTCTGGGAGTGGAGGACATGCCCAGTCTGACTTGCCGGGCATGTCTTCCTGCTCTGCATTTCACAACTCCTACATCCTTTTGTCTATGCTCTCACACTCTAACTGCTCCCATTCACTCACTGGCCAGATCACCCTGTTTACAGCTTATCCCCATGGTCATCCTGGTTTTACCCTGTCAGACACACACCCTTTCCCCCACCCTCTCTGCACCACCTTCTGTCTCCATCCCAGTTCTGATGAAGGGTCTTCGACCTGAAGTGTTAGCTCTGTTTCTCTTCCCACAGATGGGGACTGACCTGCTCCATGTTTCCAGCATTTTCTATTTTTGTTTTAAATGTCAATACCCTTGCCATCCAGGAGGTGATTGGTCGAGCTGTTGAAAGGAATTGGACCTTGGACCATCTCCTCCATCATCCTTTCTGCTAAGTATGACTCCAGTCACCTGAATGGTTTTCTGCTCGATTCCTCTTGACTTACTAAGGCTTTCGATGCCACACTTGGTCAAATGCTGCTTTGATGTCAAAGGCAGTCACTCTTGCCTCACCTCTGACTTCTGCCTTCTGCTTATGTTTGGACGAAGGCTGTAATAAAGTTTGGAACGGAATGGTCCTGGGGAAATTCAAACTGAGGACAATTAAGTAGGCTATTGATGAGTAGGTGTTCGGTAAGTGACAAGTGTGCTAAATACTGATGTCCTCATGAAGGGTCTCGGCCCGAAATGTTGACTGTTCTTTTTCCTCCATAGACGCTGCCTGACCTGCTGAGTTCCTCCAGCATTTTGTGTGTGTTGCTGCCAAATACTTCTGTTACTTTGCTGATGATTGAGAGATTACTGTAATTAGTCAAATGGTTTTGTGGATGTGACAGATGTGGGCAATTTTGTATGTGGTAGGAGACTGTGTTGCAAATACACCGGGCTCGAGGCATGGCTGGTTCTGGAGCCTAAGTCTTCTGCCGCTGACTATATGTTGTCAGGTTCCACCGGCCTTGCGGTATCTAGTGTTCTGTGAAATATATTTTCAATATCGGGTGGGGTGAATCAAATTGGCTGCGGTCTGGTTTCTGTGATGGTTAGGGGATGGGTGGGGCTTGAGGAAGCTGAGAAGGTTTATCCACTTCAGTCTTGCCTTTAGCACACTTGTGATGGGTTCTCTCTCATCATGACAGGCACATGAACAGACAGGGAATGGAGGGATACGGACCACGTGCGGGCAGATGTGCAGTTTAAATTGGCTTTGGGGTGAGCAGCGACAGAGTGGGCCGAAGGGCCTGATTTCCATGCTGTATACCCTATTAGCTATAATTGTCCTACCCTGTTTAGCATGCACACGGTCTTCTGCTGTTGCTTCGCTTGGTTGTTCCCTCATATGGAGGGTTTGTCTGTTGCTGCTCCTGCCATACCCTTCTACGCTCCTCTGCTTTGGGATCCAGGCTTGATAGCTATGGTTGAGTGAGGGATATTGTCAAACCGTGAGGTTACACATTGTGGTGGAGTGCAATTCGGCTGCAGATGGCGCAGCCTTAGATTGGAGCTACTGGATCTGTCCTGAATCTAACCCACAACGCTCACCCCTTATTATTAAAATCGTCGTTATCTCACTGTCCACCCTCCTCCCCAGCAAAAAGTGAAATATTCTCCAGGCATAAGGAGACAATAAGGACGGGACATTGATTACTAAGGAATGGACAAGATAAAAATCACAAGCAGCCACAACAAAATGGCAGAAACATTAAATAATGACTTTGCTTCAGTATTTGGCAGGGAGACAGAGGGGTGAAGATGACATGAGAAGATGAGATTAGAAATTATTTAACTAAACTAAAAATAGGAGAAATATTAAACAAATTAATCAAACTCAAAAAGGACAAAACCTCTGATCTGAACAAATTACATCCATGCATTTTAAAGGAACCCAGGGTATAGATGAGACATATTTAATAATTCATCAGATAAAGGTGTAATGCCAGAGAACCGGCAGGAAACTAGGAAACACTTCATATTTAAGAAGGGATATAAAGCAAGTCTACGGAGCAATTGGCCAGTCAGATTAACATTGGTGGGTGGAAAAATAATGGAATCCTTGCTGAAGGAAAAGATAAAAAGAAACCAAAAACATAAAAATGAATAGCCAATGTGCATCTTTCTCCCCCATGCCCTACTTAACCTCATATTTTTCATGATACTGATGCAGGATTTTGACCCAAATTGTCAACGATTCCTTCCCCCCTCCACAGATGCTGCTCGACCCGCTGAGTTCCTCCAGCAGATTGTTTGTTGCCCCTGATTCCAACATCTGCAGGTTCTTGTGTCACTCTGTTTGTCAGCTGTTGACTCCATCCTTTCTCCAGCTGCTCTCAGAGGCCAAACTAGATCAATGTCAACCCTGATAATGGTTCCCAAAGTGAGCTTCCAATCAAGTATCCTCTCCAACACCTAGAAGATGTGTGTTCGTCTCTGTCATGTCTGTCAACTCAACCTGTGCCTTGGCTCACCTGCTGCCAAAATACCTATCTAAGCATGTTTTACTTGGCAATGTGACTATTCCAATGGTCTCTTCGTCAGTCTATTTTTCAACCGACAATCTTAAGCAAATCAAAAACTCTGCTGCGTTGTTTACCTTTCACCCCTGAGCCTGATTTTCTTGCTTGGTTTCTGCTCTGGCAACACTTAATGTTTAAAATTCATATCCTTTCTTTCAGATCTTTCTCAGTTACATCCTATAAGCCTCCAAAGCTGCAGCATTTGCCTTTTATGCATGCGATTTTAATTGCTTCAGCACTGGGAACTTTGTAAGTTCTGTAACTGTCTCTGGAAAGGTCTCTACATATATATCCTTTAACAAGCTCCTTAAAACCTATCGATAATCAAGCTCTTTGGTCATTGAAACAAAAATTGAAAACTCGTGGATTCCCTATCACAGTTGACACACAAGAGACTGCATATGCTGGAACCTGGAGCAACACACAAAATGCTGGAGGAACTCAACGGGTTGGGCAGCATCTGTGGAAGGAAATGGATGGTCAACGTTTCCGGTCAAGACCTTTCATCTGGACTCAGTCACCCTATTACAGTTTTTTGTAATAAGACTCAAGTTTTTCTGTGTGCCAGAAACACAGGTTTTGTAATAACATTGACAAGTCCCAATATTCACTGAATGTGAATGTCAAAGGACATGAATAATTGAAAAAAAATCAAAATTCCCTGTATTTTGAAAAGTTTATCTGTGGGCACTAGCTGTATACTTATATAAAGTTACAGTTTTAGGGCCAGATAGTTTGCCCATACGTGCCATTAAATATTTACTCAGTCTTTTTGTTTCAATGATGGGTATTTTATGGTAGTATTCCTTCATGAATAATTTAAATTCATGCCAATTCAAGTAACTTCCCTTTGTGCACCGAGGAAAGATGCAAACCACAAAGTCTGTGGATGAGCACTGAATCACTGAAACTAACTTAAGTCTACAAGTGTGGAAATCTCCTAGTCACTGGCAGATTTGGATGTAGGTATCCCCTGATTCACATTCCCAGAAAACATTGCTATAAGCAAAAACTCAGAAATTCAAAAAGAGTTTCTCATTAGTTTCAATTTGAAAAGTCTGGTTGCACTTCGAGAGGTCAAGAATTTTGGTCCTAAACACCTAAATGTTTAAAAATACATCAACACATTCCTGAAACAATAAAACATAAAGTTTGTTATGTAACACTTTCAGGGTGCTCACTGTGTGAAACAGGCGAGCTATCTCCCCCCTCTCTCTCTCTCGGTGCTTTCCGGCTGTCTCTCGCTGGCGTTTCCCCTCTACCAACTCTCGCCGACCTTCATTCTCCGCAGCACAGTCTCTAGCCTGGCTCTTGGTGAGTTCCAGCTCTCCACGAGCTCTCACTCTCCTGTGGCTCTTGCCAAGCACGCCCTCGCCCTTGCCTCTCACGGGCTGTCTCCCACCCTGGCTCGAGCCATCTCTTTCCCCTGCTCATCCTGTCATGAATCCTGCATCTGCCTTCAACTCTCCACCCCCCACACCACCCCATCCCCAACTCTCCCCCCCCCACACCACCCCATCCCCAACTCTCCCCCCCCCACACCACCCCATCCCCAACTCTCCCCCCCCCACACCACCCCATCCCCAACTCTCCACCCCCACACCACCCCATCCCCAACTCTCTCTCCCCCCCACACCACCCCATCCCCAACTCTCTCTCCCCCCACACCACCCCATCCCCAACTCTCACCCCCCCACCACCCCATCCCCAACTCTCCCCCCCCCACACCACCCCATCCCCAACTCTCACCCCCCCACCACCCCATCCCCAACTCTCCCCCCCACACCACCCCATCCCCAACTCTCACCCCCCCCACACCACCCCATCCCCAACTCTCACCCCCCCCCACACCACCCCATCCCCAACTCTCCCCCCCCACACCACCCCATCCCCAACTCTCCCCCCCACACCACCCCATCCCCAACTCTCTCTCCCCCCCACACCACCCCATCCCCAACTCTCTCTCCCCCCCACACCACCCCATCCCCAACTCTCCCCCCCCCACCACCCCATCCCCAACTCTCCCCCCCCACACCACCCCATCCCCAACTCTCACCCCCCCACCACCCCATCCCCAACTCTCCCCCCCACACCACCCCATCCCCAACTCTCCCCCCCACACCACCCCATCCCCAACTCTCCCCCCCACACCACCCCATCCCCAACTCTCCCCCCCCACACCACCCCATCCCCAACTCTCACCCCCCACACCACCCCATCCCCAACGCTCACCCCCGCACACCACCCCATCCCCAACTCTCACCCCCCCACCACCCCATCCCCAACTCTCCCCCCCACACCACCCCATCCCCAACTCTCACCCCCCCACCACCCCATCCCCAACTCTCCCCCCCCCACACCACCCCATCCCCAACTCTCCCCCCCCACACCACCCCATCCCCAACGCTCACCCCCCCACACCACCCCATCCCCAACTCTCACCCCCCCCACATCACCCCATCCCCAACACTCACCCCCCCACACCACCCCATCCCCAACTCTCACCCCCCCCACACCACCCCATCCCCAACGCTCACCCACACCATCCTATCCCCCACATTACCCTATCCTCAACTCTTTCTTCACCACTGCACCCTAACCCCTCCTCTCACTCCCCCACACCACCCTCACCCCAACCCTCTCCCACACCACTCCCATCCCAGCTCTCCCCAACACCACTATCCCCCCCAACTATCCCCCATACCACTCCCGCTCAAACTTTCTCACCTCAACACTGCTCCCATCCCCAACTGTCTCATCCGCACCCCACCCCAACTCTTCCCCACAACACCCCCAACTCTCTTTCATCATCCCTATTCCCAACTCTCTTCCCCACCTCAACCCATCCCAATTCTCTCTTCCCTGCCTCACCCCACCCCACAGCTTTCTCTTCCCGACTCACTCCTCCCCCAACTCTCTCAGGCAGCTTTGAGTTGAGCAGATGGTGATCTGAGCAGCCGTGTCAAGATCGCTCTCCCTGCAAATTTCGATTGCCGTTTATTGCTAACATTCAGCATTGTCCATTGTCGCATAAAATGCCTCTTAAATCGAGGACAAAGTACCCCAAAGAATTGATTCCGAAGTAGCAGAAGTTCGTAATTGTAGCATTGATGAACCAAGGGAGGCATACAGTGATGATGCTGAATGCTGAATATTACAACTAGAAAATCCAGGCCTTCACATTTTGGTCCTTGCCATTCTGAGAGCCTTCATGCCCAAGGATGAGGGCTCAAAGACTTCAGTAGTTGAGCAGGCAATCATTTTCTGATTAAGTGTACACTGTTTCAGGTACAAATTTATTTTTAAAAGCTCAATTCATTGAAAAGTCTGTAAGTAGCACTTTAATTTCTCATTATATCCTTTGAGATCAAACTGTAGGAGTCTTACTGCAGAAGGAAGCTATTTTCAATCCTGATTGTTTGTTGGAACAATTCCAAAACCAATCCCACACACTAACTAACCCCAATTTCGGTGTTTGACTCTCTGTGTTCCTCTGTTTCAAATATCTATTTGTGTTCTCACAACAGATGGCCTCTCCGCAAACCATCCCTTGCGGCAAAGCAGTGCAAAATCCAACAACTCTCCCTGCAAACAAATTCCTCCTGGTGACACATTTAAATTGATGACCTCTTTTATGGACTCCCTAACCAAAGGAAATAGAGTTCCCCTCTTTAGCCTATTAAGGCATCAAAATGTTAAAAAGTTTTCATTATGTACTTGAATAATGTACTTCAAAAGATAAAAATTTCAAGGTCATGGGAAAAGAGTGGGTGTGTGTGAAAGTCATTGGACAGTTCCTTCGAAGAGCCAACAAGGCACAATTGAATGGGTAGCCTCCTTTAGTGCTGCAGAATGCCAAGAGATCTGCTTGCCTCTGGTGCTTGTATGCAGATGGTTCTCATATCACAAATCTCTCCTGTATGCTTCTTTTTATATACTCTGGTCAACCTATGCTTTTCATTCTGTATAAGTTCCATTTTCTTGTTTTCTCTGGAGCAGCTGAGGCTGAGGGGAGACCTGAAAGAAGTTTTTCAAGTCATGAGAGGCATAGATAGAGGAGACAGCCGGTATCTTTTCCCCAGGGATCAAATGCCTAATACTAGAGGGCATACATTTAAGGTGAGAGGAGGGCAGTTCAAAGGAGATGCGCGAGGCAAGTTTTTTTTACACAGGGTGGTGGCTGCCGGGAACGGGCTGCCAGGGGTGGTGGTGGAGGCAGATATGATAGAGGCGTTTAAGAGGCTCTTAGGCACATGGATGTGCAGAGAATGGAGGGATATGGACATTGTGTAGGCAGAAGGGATTCGTTTAGTTAGTATTAATTACTGGTTTAATTAGCTGGGCAAAATATCGTGGGCTGCAGGGCCTGTTCCTGTGCTGTGCTGTTCTATGTTCCTTTCTATGATGGCATCCAAATCTCTGCACAGTGCCCTAACTGTGGGATAACCATCTTCATGACTAAGTTTACTCTTTCCTCCTGGTTCTGATGCTTTTACTAAACTAAAAGCTAAAATGTTGCTTGACATTTTTTTTGTTGTGGCATATCTGCCAGCGCTTGCATTGTAAGATTAATAAATGACTAGATCTTTGGGCATTCTCTTGAACAACTTGCATTTATATCACACTCTTAATGTGGTCAAAACTGTTCCAAGGCACCTTGGAGGAACATTATCAATCAAAGTTGGAGTTATTGGAGACTCGAGAGGCTGCATGTGGTGGAATCTGGAGAAAAGGATACACTGCTGTAGGAACTCAGTGGGTCGAGCAGCATCTGTGGAGGGGAGGTGGGGGAGGGAAGGTATTGTCAACGCCTCAGTTCGAGACCCTGCATCAGGATGGGTGACAATCAGTTTGGTCAGGGAGGATGGTTTTGGGGAGCAACTTAAATCAGGAGAGTGAGGTAGGAGTGGTGAAATTTAGGAACGGAGTCTCAGAGCACAGCTGAAGGCAATCTGCTGATGGTGGCATGAAGGAGATCGGAGGTTGTAAAGTTGGTAAATTGGTTTATTGTTGTCACATGTACCGAGGTACAGTGTAAAACTCTGTTCTGCATGCCATCCATACAGATCATTTCATCACATCAAGGCATTGAGATAGTACAAGGGAAAATAACAGAACGCAGAATAGTGTTAGTTACAGAGAAAGTGCAGTGCAGGCAGACAATAAGATGCAAGCCCATAACGAGGTAGATTGTGAGGTCAAGAGTCCATCTGATCATACTAGGGATCGTTCAATAATCTTATAACAGCAGGATAGAAGCTGTCCTTGAGCCTGGTGGTACACACTTTCAGGCTTTTGTATTTTCTGCCTGATGGGAGGGGGGAGAAGAGAGAATTTCCTGGGTGGGAGGGGTCTTTGATTATATTGGCTGCTTTACTGAGGTAGTGGGAAGTATAGCCAGAGTGCTTGGAGGGGAGGCTGGTTTCCACGATGTGTTGAACTGTGTCCACTACACTCTGCAGTTTCTTGTGGTCTCAGGCAGAGCAGTTGCCGTACCAAGCCGTGATGCATCTGCACAGGATGCTTTCTATGGCGCATCTATAAAAAGAGGTTCTAGTTGGAGAAGCAGAAGCTTCCAGGACTCGTGATGGTTCTATTGATTGTGAATTCATTCAGTTATTCCTCCAGATATGTATTACCTCACACTTCTTCATATTAAAGGTGTTTGCCATCTGTATGCCCCTTCTCCAGGTGTACGTGCAAAATCTTTCACAGTCCCTCTCGCTCTTTTTCTTTCTCTTCATCCTTTGCTCTTAGGACGATCAGTTCTGTTGGAGATGAAGGCCGTTAGTCCACACTCATTAAAGACTGGGCTTTTATTCAGAAGGCATGTCATTGGCCCTGGTGCCACAAACCTCTCCGCCTTCTTGGAGGCATCCCCACTTCTGAGTCAGTAGGCTGTGTATTCAAGCCACACTCCAGATTCTCAGGATCCCCAGAGCAGCACTTCATTATCAAAGTTGCCATGTGTGGTTGAGGTGTGAAACCAAGGCCATATCTGTGCTCTCAGGTGGTTATAAAAGGTGCTATTGTAGCATTCCAAATATTAATTTGCTTCTGTGCTTAGGGAAATAACCTTATTATTAGTTTTACCTTTGACCAGAGTCAACACCATTGAAACTGATGCTGAACAAATGTTCGTATTCAACAACAAGCACAACCACAGAAAATCATCCTGGCTGTTGCTGGTACAGGGATGTCTTTTTCAAAGTGATTCTTCCTTTCTTTTTCTTCATCTTGCCTTTTATTTTGATGGCATTGACTCATTCCCTTCTTGTACTTTGGAGGTTTTGACTTCCGGTTTCCAACTCCCATAAAAGGGGCACTCAGTCACGGTTACTTTTTACTGGAGTGCCTGGAGTTATGGAGAGTTCTGCTCTGTTTCCTGCTGATGTAGCTTGGCAATAGGACAGAGTCTGTCGCTTGTTGTGTCTCATTGCGATCATCCGGGGAAGTGTGAGGTGGTACACTTTGGAAGGACAAACTCCAGGGCAGAGTACAGGGTAAATGGCAAGGTAGTTGGCAGTGTGGAGGAGCAGAGGGATCTGGGGGTTCATATTCACAGTTCACTGAAAGTTGCCTCGCAGGTGGATAGAGCAATTAAGAAGGCCTATGGGATGTTAGCTTTCATAAATCGTGGGATTGAGTTTAAGAGCCGTGAAGCGATGATGCAGCTTTACAAAAATCTAGTTAGACCACACTTAGAGTACTGTGTTCAGTTCTGGTCGCCGCATTATAGGAAGGATGTGGAGGCGTTGGAGAGGGTGCAGAGGAGATTTACCAGGATGCTGCCTGGATTGGAGAGTATTGAATATGAGGAGAGGCTTAAGGTGCTAGGGCTTTATTCACTGGAAAGGAGGAGGATGAGAGGAGACATGATAGAGGTATATAAAATATTGAGAGGAATGGATAGAGTAGACAGCCAGCGCCTCCTTTCCAGGGCACCAATGCTCAAGAGGGCATGGCTTTAAGGTTATGGGTGGGAGGTTCAGTGGAGATGTCAGGGGGAGGTTTTTCACCCAGAGACTGGTTGGTGCGTGGAATGCACTGCCTGGGGTGGTGGTGGAGGCAGATACATTGGACAGGTTCAAGAGTTTGTTGGATAGGCACATGGAGGAACGTGAGATAGAGGGATACGCGGGAGGAAAGGGTTAGATAGTGTGAGGGTGGTTTGATGGACGGCACAACATGGTGGGCCGAAGGGCCTGTATTGTGCTGTATGGTTCTACTGTAACTGCTTCCGTAAGAGTGAAGTAAAGTCTGTGACTGACCACCCAGGCTAGGAGTGGACGGGGTATCAGGGAGAGGGGGTAACTCTGCCAGAGGAACATATTCTATTCCCTTTAGTAGTTCAAACGCTTTGGTCCCCAGCTTTATCCCTACTCTCATCAGGGCGCTGGAGTGTGGTGACTGTTTGCAAACTGTCCCCAGCAGATCCTTTCATTACAATTATTACAATTGTTCTATTCTTTTAAATCTCAATTCTACGCTGCAACACTATATTCTGCATTCTGTTTTCTTATTGTTATCCCAATTTTAAGTTCCCACTCCTGCCTGCTGCAAAATCATACAGTGCCACAGATTAATTCTGTAAAAATGCGTTTATTAGCAGTATACTGCCAGGGAGAATTCTCCTGACTCTCAAGTAGAGTCTTTATCGGAGGTCTCCACAATACAGAGGGGCAGACATCAATTTATACAGTCCTTGACACACACACTTAATGAATGCGGCTCCACAAGTTTCGATCAGGCCCCTGAGGTTCAAAGACAGACATCTCACTCATTGTTCAGCATAATTGATTTACAATCAAGAGATTCAAAGACAGGTATCACCCTCATTGTTGAGAACAAACCTCACATTTACTAGTTAATACAACTATCATCCTTATTGTTTAGTATAATTGGCTTGCAATCAAGTTCCGGACACAGTAATTACCACCTAGTCCTGAGTCAGGGATTTGCTTGCATGGTATTTTTTCATTAGTTATATGTACAGTCACAATTTCTTAACCCTTTACTTCCTCAGATGTACCTAAGTATATAATGGTCTCTCTGGATGGCATGCAAACAAATCTTTTCACTGTATCTGGATACATGTGACAATACCAACACCAAACTGTGTGTAGAGGTACCTATTGGCGGGGGGGGGGGGGGGGGGCAGAGGCAGACTGCATCGACACGTGTGTTAGACCAGATGAGAGCAGCAGAAGGGCCTCCTACCCTCAGTGGAGCTGAGGAACTGCTTTCCCCTGGCAGGTGCAGACTGTGTTGTATTTAAAGAGTCCACCACAAGGATTCTCTGTGCTATCGAGAAAAGCTGCCTCGCTACCCCCTCTGTAGTTCTTTCCCCACTTAAAAATTGTTTCTGTGCAGGTTTGTTTCGCGAATCTCATTACCAATCCAATGGGAGATGACCACTGGCTACTGTGCTTGCACTCCTGCAGATATATGGCTCAAAGACTAGAGATCACTTTTCTGTGAGGCAGCAGAAAAGTCAAGCAATGTCTTGTTAATGAACAGCCCTTTGTATTAGGATATTACTGCTCAGCCTTTTTAAAGGAAGGAACCAGAAATGGTACCCTAATCACTGCCTGCCATTAAACAAATACCTCAGCAGTTTATTGCAATTAGCAGCTCATCAGTATAGCGGTTGAGAACCAACACAAACAAAGACTCATTCTAGGAGCAAGGAATGTCCTCAGCCGTATGGGCATGAAGGCCTGAGAGAAGAGGCCTTGTCACCAGAGAGTTTGACCACTGCTGCACTAAGTGAGACTTGAATGGTGACCATGTTTTCTTCTGTGAAAGAAAAGCAATGGATAATGACAGGACTTGTAGAGCTGGACCTACAACCAGAGTCTTCTGAGCCAATTTTCTGTTCTCCCTGTTGGCCTGAATGAACAGGTCATGAAACTTCGACTTGCCCTTAGCCCCTCCCAACATGTCATTGACAGAACCCTCTGACCAGTCTAGTCTCACTTAGTGCAGCAGTGGTCAAGTTCTCCAGCCATCGTTACGCCTACACGAATTGGCATGGAGGACAGCCAGGATCTGATCTACTCAAACCTGGACTCCATCTTCCGATCAAAACTGTAGCCTGTAAGACTCATTTGACCTACACAAGAAATCGACATTTGCCTTTGTATAGCTATCAGGGATGCCAAGAGACAATGCAGTCCTAAATAGAGTCCCAGACCAGTCGTCAGTTGTGGCAGGGCTTACATGCTACAACGGGCTACAAAATGAAGTCAGGCAACATCGTCGGCAACAGCGCTTCCCTTCCTGATGAGCTTAACGCATTCTATGAGCATCTTGAACAGAAAGGGATTGGAATGTCACCACCTGCCCCAACAGTCACCAATGCTTCTGAACCCACAGTCACCATTGCAGACGTCAGATCAGTCTTCTGGAGAGTGAACCCATGGAAAGCATCTGGCCTGGATGGAGTCCCTGGATGCGTCCTCAGATCCTGTGCAGATCAGCTGGCAGGGGACATTTCTAACCTCTCCCCACCTCTAACCTCTCCCCACCTGCCTTAAGAAGACCACTATCATCCCGGTACCTAAGAAAAACCAGGTAACATGCCTTAATGACTACCGGCCAGTGGCTCTGACATCCACCATCATGAAGTGCTTCAAGAGCCTGGTCATGGTACGCATCAACTCCAGCCTCCTGGAAAACCTTGACCCACTACAACTTGCCTCCCACCAAAACAGATCTACATGGACGCCATCTCCCTGGCCTTACACTAAGTCTCTGCAGCATCTGGATAATAGAGACAAATACGTCAGACCAGTATTTATACCATAACTTCAAGCAAACTCGTCTCCAAACTCCTAGACTTGGGACTCAACACCTCCCTTTGCAACTGGATCCTTGACTTCCTGACCAACAGACCACAATCAGTAAGGATAGGCAGCAACACCTCCTCCACGATTATCCTGAACACCGGTGTCCCAGAAGGCTGTGTCCTCAGCCCCCTACTTTATTCCATATACACTCATGACTGCATGGCCATATTTTGCTCTAACTCCATCTAGACGTTTGCAGATGACACCACTGTAGTGGGCCAAATCTCAAATAATGATGAGTCGGAGTACAGGAAGGAGATAGAGAGCTTAGTGACACGACAACTAAAAAAGATGCAGCAGAACAAAAGAGCTGGTCATTGACTTCAGGAAGGGGGTGGTGCACATGTTCCTGTTTACATCAATGATGCGGAGGTCAAGAGGGTTGAGAGCTTCACGTTCCTAGGAGCAAACATCACCAATAGCCTGTCATGGTCCAACCGTGTAGATGCCATGGCCAGAGCATGTCCCCTTTGACCCTCACCAATTTTTATCGGTGCACCATAGAAAGCATCCTATCTGGATGCATCACGACTTGGGACGGCAACAGTTCTGCCTGTGACCGTAAGAAACTGCAGAGAGTTGTGGACACAGCTCAGCACATCATGGTAACCAGCCTCCCCTTCAAGGACTCTGTCTACATTTCTCACTGCCTCGGTAAAGCAGAAACATAATCAAAGACCCCGCCCACACTGGACATTCTCTCTTCTCCCCCCTCCCATCGGGCAGAAGATACAAAAGCCTGAAAGCACGTACCACCAGGCTCAAGAACAGCTTCTATCCCACTGTTAAAAGATTATTGAACGGTCCCCTTGTATGATAGATGGACTCTTGACCTCACAAGGCCTTGCACCCTTACTGTCTACCTGCACTGCACTTTCTCTGTAACTGTAACACTATATTTTTCATTCTGTTATTGTTTTTCTCCTGTACTACCTCAGCGGACTGATGTGATGAAATGATCTGTATGGATGCCACGCATAACAAAGTTTCTCACTGTACCTCGGTACATGTGACCCATAATAAACCCATTTACCAATTTTATTCCTTTGGAAAACTTCAGTGCTGGAGAAGGTACTGTGGATGCTGTGGCAAGGCAAGGGTTAAGATGGTGTGCAGGCAGAGATGGTTTGCAGACAGTCTGCAGTCACCTGTGCTGAGCAAGGTCCTTGAGACATATCTCCTCTCTGTACAGCATGTGGGAGCCAAGGTCATCAGGCATACCAAGACAATATAAAGATGCAGACGAAGGATTGCAAGGCACATACTAACTTTTGGACAATTACTTTACTAACTCAAAAGTATTATTAGCCATTAACATGTAGTTTCTATTGGTCATTAACACCTACATTAATGGAACGTGATTGGTATTTTCTGTATGCAAATGAGGGATTCCAAGGTGCCCAAAAATTTTAATTGCTCAATATCTGTTTAAAAAGACAACTCTTTGTTGAAATTTTAGAATAGTTTGGTGACAGGGGCCGGACCGTTCTCCTTGTGCACAAGTAAATAAAGTGTGATGGCAAAATGAGTGCAAGTTGTCAGAGTCCGGTTGATATTGGTGGCGACAGGATGGTCTGCAGTGGCTGGGAAGGTGTGATAGGGTAACGTGGAGTGGGACAGATGAAGAGCAATGGACTTCTTGCTTCTGGTAACTGTGTGCGACACAGTTTGCTCATCACTAATACCACCTTCAGATGAAAGGGCAAGTGAAAACCACTGACTGGTAACAATGGTGTTCAACCTTCATATAATCCCAACACAGCACAAAGTCAGCACAGCAAAGCAGGCACGGTAGTGTCGTGGTTAGCGTAACGCTTTACAGTGCCAGAGACCCGGGTTCAATTCCTGCCACCGTCTGTAAGGAGTTTGTACGTTCTCCCTGTGTCTGCATGGGTTTCCTCCCACATTCCAGAAGATGTACAGGTTAGGAAGTTGTGGGGGTGCTATGCCGGTGCTGGAAGCGTGGCGACACTTGCGGGCTGCCCCCCCAGAACACTCTACGCAAAAGATGCATTTCACTGTGTGTTTCAATGTACATGTGACTAATAAAAATATCTAAACTAATCTAATCTAAACTACATTATCTTCCTGATGCGGTTCCAGAGATTACTGGATATGAAGTTTTCTCTCTGTTCACTACTCACGGACAGCCCAACAGAACAATGAACCACTTCAAAGGTGTCATCATTGACACAGTTAAATCAGTGTTGGGGGTTAAGAAAATGGGACATTGTGAAAAAGGACATTTTCCTGCACAGGCTTCTTTTGCAAATTTCATTTCATCAATTTGTTCACCAATCCAAGCATTGCAGTGATGGGAACTTGACAAAGTGACAGGTGGAGACAACTATTAGCAGACCTAAAGATACATCTGATGAGAAGAGAACATCTCCAAACCTCTGGGCAACAAGTGAACTGTGTTGTTCAATGGCAGAACATTTTCACTTCCACCACAAAGAAAGGTAGATTGAAGCAGCTGCAGAGCAAAGTTCAAGCTGACCTGAGGGAAATGCAAGGTGAAGATTGAAAAGGAAAGCTGAATAAGTTCAGTGTTACAACAACACAAGGTGCTCTTTGACTCTACGGACCGTGCAAATTTTGCAAAGGTCCTGGTCAGTAGATGGTACAGCCTTCATCAAAGGCTGGAGCTATGCAGAAATGGGTGGAACACTTCAACAGTGCACTCGGCAGACCATTCACTATAACGTGATAAGCTGTCAATCAACTGCCAGAGAAATCCATCATAAGGAGCAGTCAAACAGTGAAACAACTGAACTCTGGTAAGGTGTCCTGCATGGATGCAAACCCCACAGTACTATAAAGAAGCAGGCCCAAAGGCTATCTTGGTGTTTCATGGCATTTGACCAGTGTTTGGGTAGAAGAAGAACTGTAACTCAGGGATGCTACTATTGTATCACTGTTCAAAGCTAAAGGCAGTAGAGAGGTATTTCTTTTGAATAATGGGGAAAATATAACTTGCATCTCACTGAATGGATTTATTGCAAACATACCCAGGAATAACCTACCAAAAGCACAGCATGGTTTTAAGAGCAGATCAGAATACCGTGACATGATTTTTGTCATAAGGCAGCTCCAAGAAAATTGCTTGGAGCAGAACATTGACCTTTGCACAGCATGATCAAAACTTTTTAAAAGCCCACAAAAAAGGTCTGTTGTACATAACTGGGCCACCTGAGGTATTTTACACAAATCATCTGATGCCTGAGGTATGCAGTGATGACACATTTGATGTATTTGAGAACAGGGTGAAGTAAAGCTTCATGCACATCACATGCGTGTTCAACTCTTTCTTCGCCTGTGTTTTTAGTTCTGCCACGAGTGACTTGCTTCAGGGGATGAACATCCATTACCAGTGATGGTTCCCTCTTGGATCTTCAAAGCCTCGAGGCTGAGCAAGGTGTTGGAGAGATTTCTCGTGAGGCATTCTTTGCAGGTGACTGTACCTGATGACCCACTGGCATAATAATTTTCAGGCTGTGTTCTCAATTTTTGGCTTCAGTGCGAATTTCAGCCTGTTTCAGCTTGCACCTCAGTCTGGTGCTATCCATCTCCATTTCTGATACACAGATGAAAACCTGGCCAGCTCAAGTATTTGGGCAGCAACACCTCCAATGTTGGTTTACTGTGTTAGAAAGATGTCTTTGGAATCGGTAAATCCAGCCAGGTCTTCTCATGACCCAACAGAAATCTTCTACCAATGCAACATTCATCTTTCCTGGGAACAAAAGATCTATAAAGCAGTTGCCCTAACATCTCTCCTGTATAGTTCTGAGATATGAACAAGATGCCAATACCCACCTCCTATCCAGATGACACATTAAATAGTTTTAGCATATTCTCTGTGCTCCTTCTGCTCAATAATAAGCATGCCGTCAGGACCGTGACTAATATTGTTGTTCTTGAGTATGCAGGCACAACCAATATTGAGTACAGTCATGAAACCTTTTCCCTCATTAGCCTGAGGTCTGTCGTGAATAGATTCTAGCACTTAGCTCTCACCATCTCCTTGTATAACTGCTGTGTTTCTGTTTCAAGAATGGCGGTGGTGGCCTGCTGTGTAAGCCACTCTCATTCTCATCAATGAGAATATTAGGGATGTTATCTGAAAATCTCCAGCCTGCTGTGTTGGAGCAGGGTTCAATGTTTGAGGAAGAGCTTAAGAAATGGCTGTCATGATAGATAGTGTGTGTGTGTGTGTGTGTGTGTGTGTGTGTGTGTGAGATATGTGTGGCTATTGGAGCAATGCTGAGTGTGTGAATCTTGGAGGACATCCTACTGGAAACATATTATCAGAATGGAAGAGGATTACCTCCTAAATCAGAGGTTGAATGAGGATCTGAGGTGGAATGGAAGGACACAGGTATGTCAAAATACCTCAAAGAGCCATCTCCAGTGAGCTGGCATTTATCTGCAGGTTCTCATGCAGATGGTTCAGGACAGGACTAGCTGACAGTCCTGACAGTCTTTGTCAAGATCACCATGGAGCAGTTTTGAGTGGAGTTGACAAAATCATCTTCAGACTGCATGTGAAGGATTCTGCGGCATCAAACATCATTACAGATTTCCCATGTCAGCAATATGGTCGACGTTGTGCATCAGGGATCAGACATCAACACCATATGTGTATTGAGATTTAGAACATAGAACATAGAAGAGTACAGCACAGAACAGGCCCTTCGGCCTGCAATGTTGTGCTAACATAGCTAATCCCTCCTACCTACAGAATACCCATATCCCTCCACTTTCCTCTCATTCATGCGCCCATCCAAACCCCTCTTAAAAGCCCCCAATGAGTTTACCTCCACCACCCTATCAGGCAACGCATTCCAGGCATCCACTACTCTCTGAGTAAAAAATGTACCCCTCACGTCTGTTCTGAACCTACCCCCCTCACCTTAAATGCTTGCCCTCTGGTATTGGATTGCTCAATAATGGGAAAAAGACATTGCTTGTTCACCCAACTGTGCCCCTCATCATTGTATACACTTCCAACAGATTCCAACAATTTGCAGTGACATTATCTTTGTTATCAACACTGGACTAATATTGCTGGTTGGATTCTGCATTAACCACATTCAAAGGTTCATGACATTAAAATGTTTCAAAATAATCCTGTACCCTATACAATGGCAATACTTCAAGAACATGGAACAGCACAGCATAGGAACAGGCCCTTCAGCCCACGATGTCTGTGTCGACCATGATGCCAAATTAAACTGTACATCTGCCTGCTCATGGTGTTTATCCTTCCATTCCCGGCCTGTTCATGTGCCTGTCTAAATGCCTCTTAAGTGCTGCTATCGTATCTGCTTCCACCACCTCCCCTGGCAGCGCAAGTAGTCAGGGTGGTAAAGAAGGTGTGTGGCATGATTGCCTTCATCGGTCGGGTTGCAGGCACCCACCATTCTCTGTGTAAAAAAACTTGATACGTAAATCTCCTTTAAACTTTCCCCCTCTCATCTTAAAGCTACGCCCTCTAGTATTTGACATTTCAATCCTTGGAAAAAGACTCTCTCTACCCTGTCTATACCTCTCAGAATTTTATATACTTCTTATCATGTCATCCCTCAGCTTCCGATGCTCCAGAGAAAACAATCCAAGTTTACCCAACCTCTCTTTGTAGCTAATACCATCTAATCCAGGCAACAACCTGATGAAGCTCTTAGATATCCTTCTGGTAATACAGTGACCAGAACTGCACACAGTACTCCAAACGTGGCCTAACCAAAGTTTTATACAACTGCAACATGACTTCCCAAGTTTTATATTCAGCAATGAAGGCAATCATGCCACACGCCTTCTTTACCACCCTGCCTACTTGTGTTGCCACTTTCAGGGAGCTATGGATTTGCACCCCAAAATCCCTCTGTACATCAGTTCTCCTAAGAGTCCTGTAATTTACTGCATACTTTCCTCTTACACTAGACTTCTCAAAGTGCAATACCTCACACTTGTCTGGAATTAAACTCCATTTGCTATTTCTCTGCCCATAATTCCAAATGGTCGATATTTTGCTGAATCCTTTGACAACTGTCTGCACCATCCACAACTCCACCAACCTTTGTGTCATCTGCGCCCATCGACATTTTCATCCAAGTCATTTATATCTATCACAAACAACCAGGATCCTGGCACCGATCCTTGTGGAACAAATTCTGCTCTAACTCCATCTACAAGTTTGCAGATGATACTACTGCAGTGGGCCATATCTCAAATAACGATGAGTCAGAGTACAGGAGGGAGATAGAGAGCTTAGTGACATAGTGTTGTGACAACAACCTTTCCCTCACTGTCAGCAAAATAAAAGAGCTGGTCATTGACTTCAGGAAAGGGGGGCAGTGCACATGCTCCTGTCCATGTCAATAGTGCTGAGGTTGAGAGGGTTAAGAGCTTCAAGTTCCTAGGAATGAACATCACCAATAGCCTGTCCTGGTCCGACCATGTAGACAACACAGCCAAGAAACCTCACCAGCACCTCTACTTCCTCAGGAGGCTAAAGAAATTTGGCACGTCCACTTAGACACCCACCAAATTTTATCGGTGCACCATAGAAAACATCCTATCTGGATGCATCACAGCTTGGTATGGCAACTGCTCTGCCTGTAACCACAAAAAACTGCAGAGAGCTGTCGACATAGCTCAGCACATCACGGAAACCAGCCTCCCCTTCATGGACTCTGTCTACATTTCTCACTGCCTCGGTAAAGCAGCTAACATAATCAAAGACCCCACCCACCCTGGACATTCTCTCTTCTCCCCTCATCCATCGGTCAGAAGATACAAAAGCCTGAAAGCACGTACCACCAGGCTCATGGACAGCTTCTATCCTGCTGTCATTGAACGGTTCCCTGGTATGATAAGATGGACTCTTGACCTCACAATCTACCTCATTATGACCTTGGTCCTTATTGTCTACCTGTATTGCACTTTCTCTGTAGCTGTGACACTTTATTCTGCATTCTGTATTGTTTTTACCCTGTACTACCTCAATGCACTGTGTAATGAATTGATCTGTACAAATGGAATGCAAGACAAGTTTTTCACTGTACCTCGGTACAAGTGACAATAATAAACCAATTCCAATACCACTGGTCACAGACCTCCAAAGAAGAGGAGAAAGATCTTGATGAGCCAGAGATTATTTATTTCTCATATAATATCAATATAAACAAATCATTTATTATATTGTTGTCTGTGGAACCTCGCTGTGCATCAATTGGATGTTGTGTTTCCCACATAACGGCAACAACTGTGAAAAGTAACTCGTTGGATGTAGGGTGCTTTGAGACATCCTGAGGTTGGGAGTGGCACTAGGTAAGTACAAGTCTGTCTCAGACAACCAATCTACTGCACTTGGTTTGGCAAATACTTTATAAACACACTTGCTGTAATCAACTGAAAACCACACATAGACTTGAGAATTACTGTGCATATCTTTTCACCATGACACGAGTGTAATGAAAAGGAGCTGTCATTTGAAGAAGCTCTGGGACTGACAACATCCCACACAAAGAGATGCGGAGTGCCCATTAATTGCCAGTGCTTCCACTTAATCCTTTTTTTAAAGACAGGGGCTCAGTAATTCTGTGCTGTCAGACAATGGTTAAGATGGGTCAAATGCAATACACTAAATCAGGAAAAATGCAAGCGAATCGTTGCTTCGTTGAGAAGGACTGTTTCGGTCCCTAGATGCTGGGAAGGGCAGAGGTAAAGGGGCAGGTGTTGCAACTCCCTGAATTGCATGGGAAGGCACTGTGAGAAGGGCCATGGTTGGTGCTGTCGGAAAAATAGAACAGGATGTTGTGGAGAGAATGGTCTCTCAGGATGCTGAAATCAGTGGGAAGGGGAAGATGTGTCAAATCCTACTGAAGATGGTGGAAATTATGAAGGATGATCCACTGAATGTAGAGTCTGGTGCATGGAAGGCGAGGATGAGGGGGACCCTATCTTTATTCCTCTTAGAAGAATGAGGGTAAGAGCAGGATTGTAGGAAGTGGTGGTGGTGCACTTGAAGCATGGGAGAGGGGAAGACATGATTAAGAAAAACGGAAGTCATCTTAATGGCACTGGACTTTCCACTACAAATAGAATCAAACTGGTTAAAAATGAAAGACTATAGTGAGTAACAGATATGGACAAACTTGAAAGTGAAGAAAAAATACACTAATTTCATGGACAACAAAAGAGAGGGTGACAAAAGGGTCAAGTAAAGGTTAGAACAGAAATAAAAAGTATATTAGAAGAGGAACTATCAAAAAATACATAAGGAAATAATAACCTGTTCTCTCGACATAATGAAACCAAAAAGAAAATCAAGGCGGAGATAGGCCAAAAAGAGTTGCACAAGGTCAAGAGAACTGATAGTACAGTGCCAATTATTGTACACCTAGTTACCTTCAGTATTTACCAGAGAGGTTAATAGAGTGAGCAGTTCATAGTAGGAGTGTTTCAGAAAGGTCTCAGTCCCGATTTTGCTGCTTATCATTCAGCACCTGTTCCAGTCCTTCTATGCTCTTGGTCTTCCATTGTTTCTGGTCATTTTGCATGAAGTTCTCCAGGGCATTTAGTCCAGCATCTCTCCTGTTCATGGCTCCTAGTCTTCACAGGTTCCTGTTCCTCCATCTTTCCTGGTCCATTACTTTTCATTTCCCTCAGTAAACTCTGCACTAACAGTCAGGGGTGTTTCTGGCTACCATTTAAGACTCTGAAAATTCTGAGAACATGGGATTCAGTCCCTGGAAGGAAACTTTAACCATATGCCAGACATTTACATGAGCCAAAAGTGAGCTGTGTTATCAATTTGATTGCCAAGATTTTTAAAATCCATATTAATGATGCTCAACTCATCTGGAAATCTGGCTTTCTTTCACAGTTTGGTTGCTCCTTGGAATGATTATTTTTGCATAATCAGAAATTTTATATCCTGTGATTGACTTCACTAATCACAACGCACAGCTTCATTGCACACTGATGACAATGAGCACCATCTATTCACCTCATGTACTGAATACCTCTTTGGTCCTTCCCTGTAGTTATTCCATGAAGTTGATGGAGTGAAATATTCTCTGTGCAAATTCAGCTGCTGCTGCTCTTTGGTCGTTTGTTGCAGTCTGGTGCTGTGATTTTAGTCAGCTTATCCTATAACTTTTGTTTTTAATCTGCTCCTTGTTATCAAAGTTAAAAATGCATAGATTAAGGAATGATGAAATATAACATAGATAAAAATTTTTCAAAGGTAAATGTATATTTAAGTTGTGTAAAGCTGAAATATTTAACTTGTTAACAAAATATGCAGAAAATGCAAATTATACATCAAAAGCAGTTGCCTTTAAATATGAAACAACAGAAACACAGAAAATAAGTGCAGGAGTATGTAATTTGGCCCTTTATGCTGCTCTGCCATATGATCATGTTTGGTCACATGTTAATACCACATCCCAGGTAGTGTTGAGGAAGCAGGGAGCCTGCAGAAGGACTTGGACAGGTTGGGAGAATGGACAAAGAAGTGTCAGATGGAATACAATGTAGGGAAGTGTACGGTCATGCATTTTGGTAGAAGGAATAAAGGTGTAGACTATTTTCTAAACAGGGAGCAAATTCAGAAATCGGAGGTGCAAAGGGACTTGGGAGTCCTCGTGCAGGATTCCCTACAGGTTAACTTGCAGGTTGAGTCGGTAGTAAGGAAGGCAAATGCAATGTTAGCATTTCTAGAAGACTAGAATATAAAAGCAAGGATGTAATGCTGAGGCTTTATAAGGTGTTGGTCAGACCACATTTGGAGTATTGTGAGCAGTTTTGGGCCCCATATCTAAGGAAGGATGTGCTGGCATTGGAGAGGGTCCAGAGGGGGTTAACAAGAATGATCCTGGGAATGAATGGGTTAACATATGAGGAGGGTTTGATGGCTCTGGGCCCGTATTCGCTGGAGTTTAGAAGGATGAGGGGGCCTGGATAGTGGATGGGGAGAGGATGTTTCCAGTAGTGGGAGGGTCTAGGACCAGAGGGCACAGCCTCAGAATAGAAGGACGTCCCTTTTGAACAGAGATGAGGAGGAATTTCTTTAGACAGAGCATGGTGAATCTGTGGAATTCGTTGCCACAGATGGCTGTGGAGGCCAAGTCATTGGGTATATTTAAAGTGGAGGGTGATAGGTTCTTGATTAGTAAGGACGTCAAAGGTTACGGGGAGAAGTCAGGAGAATGGGGTTGGGAGGGAAAAGTAAATCAGCCATGACCGAATGGCAGAGCAGACTCGATGGGCCGAATGGTCTGATTCTGCTCCTATGTCTTATGGTCTTATGGTGAATGGGAGAAGTATAGATGGGCACGATGGTTGGCATGGACGTGGTGGGCCGAAGGGTGGTTTCTGTGCCGCATGACTGAATAACCGTCTGTGGTAGCGAATTCCACAGTTCACCAGCCTTTGAGTGAAGAAATCTTTCCTCATTTCAGTCCTAAATCTCATGCCCTGTAACCTAAGACTGTAACCCCTTGTTCTTGACACCTCAGAGGATGCTCCACATCCAGTGTGTCTAGAGCTGTCAGAAATTTGTAAGGTTCAGTAAGATTACCTTCATTCTTTTAAATTCTAGTGAATACAAACCTAGTTGACTTAATCTCTCCTTATATAGCAGTCCTCCCATCCCTGTCTGGTGAACCTTCGCTGCACTCTCTCTATAGCAAGTATTGCATTTCTTAAGTAAGGAGAACAAGTCTGCCACAATACTTCACGTGTGGTCTCACCAAGGCCCTGTAGAATTGTAGCAAGACATCCTTGCTCCTGTACTGAAAACTATTGGCTATGAAGACTAACATACTATTTGCATTTTTAACTGCTGACTTTATCTGCATGTTTGCTTTCAGTGACTGGTTTACAAGGATGCCCAAATCTCTGTACATCAACACTTCCCAATTTAACACCATTTCAATAATATGCCTCATTTCTGTTTTTCTACCAAACTGATAACTTCACATTTATCTGTAGTATTGCATCTGCCTTGTTTTTCCAATTCATTCACAATCTGTCCAAGTCACCTTGAAGTCCCTTGGCATCATCCTCACAATCCTCAATTCCACTCGGTTTAGTGTCCTCCACAAACTTCAAAATATTACATTTGGTTCCCTCATCCAAATAACTGATAAATGAATAGCTGAGGCCCAAGCTCTAATCCCTGCGGTGCCCTATTAGTTACAGCCCGCCACCTTGGAAAATACCCATTAGTTTCCCCTCTGTTTCCTATCTGCCAACCAATTTTCAATCCATTGCCATTACATTACTCCCCAATAGCACAAAATTTAATTTTACACAGTAACCTTTTATGTGGGACTTTAACAAAAGCTTACTAAAAATCAAAGTACATTACATCTACTGGTCCTCCTTTATCTATTTACTACTTATATTAAAAAAACTACAATAGGTTTATCAAACGCAATTTCCTTTTCACAATTATATGTTGACTTTGTCTCATCTTATTGGTATTTGAAATGTGTTTTGTTATCTCATCCTTCAGCTTTTTCTCCAATACTGACAACAAGCTAACCTGTCTGTCATTGATGCAGGGGTTTCGACTCAAAACATCGACAATTCCTCTCCCTACCACAGATGCTGCACGACCCGCTGAGTTCCTCCGGCAGATTGCTTGTTGCTCCAGATTACAGCATCTGCAGTCTCTTGTGTCTCTGGTCTGTCCTTTCCTGTTTTCTTTCCCCTTCCTTTGTTTAATTGGTGGAGTTACATTTACCACCCTTCAATTTGCAAGATTTATACCATAATGTGTAGAATTCAGAAAAATAATAACAAATGCATCCACCGTTTCCATGGTTATCTCCTCCAACAGTCTGGAATGTAAGTTATCAAGCCCTGGGGGTTTATTGGCTTTCAGTACCATATCTTATATCTTAATTTCTCCAGCAAAATTTTCTTACTGATACCACTTTCCTTTAGTTCCTCACCTTGATTAGCTTCTTGGTTCCCTAACACTTCTGGAAGGTGACTTGAGTTCTCTTTTGGTCTTACAGAACCAAAGTATTTGTTCTACTTTTTCTCTATTCCCCATTACAAATTCCCCTTTCTGTCTGTAGGAGACATGCACTCGAATTCACTAATCTTTTACTTTTCATATCTCTGTAGAACCTTTTAGAGTCCACTTTTATATTCCTTGTGTTTATTCTCATACTACTGCCAATCCTCAGGCATGGTAGCTTTTCTGGTCATTTTAAATATTACTCCTCTTTGGATCTAATCCTTTCCTTCTTTTGTTAGCCAAACTTAGGTCACTTTTCCTTTTGTATTTTTACACCAGACAGTATTATGCAGTTCCTGTATTCTTTCCTTAAATAATAGGTGATGGCCATTGCATATCCAGTCATACCTAGAACATAGAACATAGAACAAGTACAGCACAATTCAGGCCCTTTGGCCCACAAAGCTGTGCCGAACATGTCCCTACCCTAGAAATTACTAGGCTTACCCATAGCCCTCTATTTTTCTCAGCTCCATGTACCTATCCAACAGTCTCTTAAAAGACCCTATCATATTCGCCTCCACCACCATTGCCGGCAACCCATTCCACACACTCACCACTCTCTGAGTAAAAAACTTACCCGACATCTCCTCTATACCTACTCCCCAGCACCTTAAACCTATGTCCTCTTGTGGCCACCATTTCAGCCCTGGGGAAAAGCCTCTGACTACCCGATCAATACCTCTCATCATCTTATACACCTCTATCAGGTCCCCCCTCATCCTCCGTCGCTCCAAGGAGAAAAAGCTGCGTTCCCTCAACCTACTTTCATAAGGCATGCTCCGCATTCCAGGCAGCATCCTTGTAAATCTCCTCTGCACCCTTTCTATGGCTTCCACATCCTTCCTGTTATGAGGTGACCAGAACTGAGCACAATACTCCAAGTGGGGTCTGACCAGGGACCTATATAGCTGCAACAATACCGCTCGGCTCCTTAATTCAATTCCATGATTGATGAAGGAAAATACACCATATGTCTTCTTAACCACAGAGTCAACCTGCACAGCCGCTTTGAGCATCCTATGGACTCGGACCCCAAGATCCCTCTGATCCTCCGCACTGCCAAGAGTCCTACCATTAAGACTATATTCTGCTATCATATTTGACCTACCAAAATGAACCACTTCATACTTATCTGGGTTGAACTGCATCTGCCACTTCTCAGCCCAACTCTGCATCCTAGCTATGTCCCTCTGTAACCTCTGACAGCCCTCCAAACTATCCACAACACCCCCAACCTTCGTGTCATCCGCAAACTTACCAACCCACCCCTCCACTTCCTCATCCAGGTCATTTATAAAAATCACAAAGAGCAAGGGTCCCAGTACAGATCCCTGAGGTACACCACTGGTCACCGACCTCCACGCAGAACATGACCCTTCAACAACTACTCTTTGCCTTCTGTGGGCCAGCCAGTTCTGGATCCACACTGCAATGTCCCCTTGGATCCCATGCCTCCTTACTTTCTCAATAAGCCTTGCATGGGCTAACTTATCAAACACTTTGCTGAAATCCATATACACTACATCTACTGCTCTCCCTTCATCGATGTGTTTAGTCACATCCTCAAAAAATTCAATCAGGCTCCTAAGGCAGGACCTGCCCTTGACAAAGCCATGCTGACTATTCCTAATCATATTATACCTCTCCAAATGTTCATAAATCCTGCCTCTCAGGATCTTTGCCATTAGCTTACCAACCACTGAGGTGAGACTCACTGGTCTATAATTCCCTGGGCTACCCCTACTCCCCTTCTTGAATAAGGGAACAACATCCGCAACCCTCCAATCTTCCGGAACCTCTCCCGTCTCCATCGACGACGCAAAGATCATCGTCAGAGGTTCCGCAATCTCCTCCCTCGCTTCCCACAGCAGCCTGGGGTACATCTCATCCGGTCCCGGCGACTTATCCAACTTGATGCTTTCCAAAAGTTTCAGCACCTCCTCTTTCCTAATATCTACATGCTCAAGCTTTTCAGCCCGCTGCAAGTCCCCACTACAATCCCCCAGATCTTTCTCCGTGGTGAATACTGACGTAAAGTATTCATTAAGTACCTCCGCCATTTCTTCCGGATCCATACACACTTTCCCACTGCTGCACTTGATAGGCCCTATTCTTTCACAACTTATCCTCTTGCTCTTCACATACCTGTAGAATGTCTTGGGGTTTTCCTTAATCCTGCCTGCCAAGGCCTTCTAATGCTCCCTTCTGGCTCTCCTAATCTCCTTCTTAAGCTCCTTCTTATTAACCTTATACTCTTCCAGATCTCTAGCATTACCTTGCTCTCTGTACCTTTTGTAAGCTTTTCTTTTCCTTTTGATTAGATTTATTATAGCCTTTGTACACCACGGTTCCTGTATCCTCTCGTGACTCCCCTGTCTCATTGGAACATGCCTATGCAGAACTCCACACAAATACCCCCCGAATATTTGCCACATTTCTTCCGTACTTTTCCCTGAGAACACCTGTTCCCAATCTAATCTTCCAACTTCCTGCCTGAGAGCCTCATAATTCCCTTTATTCCAAGTAAACGCCTTTCTAGTCTGTCTGTTCCTATCTCTCTCCAGTGCTAATGTAAAGGAGATAGAATATCTCCTATTAATGAAACTCCCCAATCTAACATAGCCAGCTCACTTCTCATTTCTTCAGAGCTTCCTTTGTTTAGATTTAGGACCCTAATTTCAATTGAACTTCTTGACATTCCATTCTGAATGAAGAATTCTATCATATTATGTTTACTGTTCTCTAATGGACCCCATACAACAAGATTATTAACTCACTCTTTCTCCTTGAACAATGCCCAATCTAGGATAGCCTGATCCCTAGTTGGGTGCTCAACATGCTGGTGCAAAAAGGCCATCTTGTATACATCTTCACGGTATTGTTGCTAATTTGGTTTGGCCACAGTATATGTAGATTGAAGTCACCCATGATTAGTGTAGTACACTTGCTGTGTGCCTTAAAACTATGCATTGTACCCTCCTGTCCATTCCAAAACATAGTGATTAACCCAAAGGCATTATATTGCAGAAAAAGGCAATGCCACCTACCTAGCCTGCTCTGGCATTTATGCTCTACGTGAGCCTTTCACAACCTAGCTCTTCAAGCCCAATCAGCAAATCTGCTGCAATCTTTTTACCTGTGTTTTGCCATATAGATTCCACTGCAATGCATATGTGGCAGTTTCCTCAACAAGTACACATCATATTCTAAGCATTCTTTAGGCAACAGCGTTTCACTGGATTTATTGGTGACTATTTTATAATTATTGATCTAGTTTTGGAGTCTCTCACGTGGAAACATTTTCTGTATCGAAATCTCTCTGTTAGCTTATCCCTCTTTTCAAGAGAAAAGTCCTCCAGCTTAGTCCTTCCTTATAGTTATAACTTCTCTGTTCTGTTATAATTCTTTAGCATTCTATATCTTTGTTTGGAATATAGAGACCATAATTAAGTGCAATATTTTATGTGTGTTTGAACCAAGATTCAATACAAAATTAACATCTGGTTTTTTAAATGAGTAACTCATTTGCTAATTTGTATACTTTTGGATGTCTTTGTTCCTTCCTCCCCTCTGCCATCAGATCTCTGAACAGTCCATGAACTCATGAACACCACCTTGTTATTCCTCTTTTTTGCATTGTTTATTTATTTCATAACTTATAGTAATTTTATGTCTTTGCTCTGTACTGCTGCCGCAAAACAACACATTTCACGACAGGTAAGTCAGTGATAATAAACCTGATTCTGACTCCTCTGCTTTCCAGTAAGTATGTAATCTCTTTATTCCCCCAATAAAAATGCATCATTTCACAATTATCCATACTGGAATTCATCTGCCACTTACATACCATTTTGCAAGTTCAATATCATCGTTTTGTATTCAGTTTTCCTCAAAATTAATCAGAAGATCTGGGCATCCAAATCATAAATGTGAGTGGTGAATAATATTTGGGTTGACATCAATTCTTGTGAAGAATTCCACCTTTTTCCATTCTCCATTACAGTCCACAATGTCTAAATTCATTGACTTGCAATGTTAGCTCTGTCTCTCTCCACAGATTCTGCTTGACCTGCTGAGTATCCTTGGTACTTCCTTTCTTATTTATAATTCTACTCCCTGTCTTGTTCAAGAGCCAGGTATTTATCCTCTGCTACTTGTCCCTCACTCCACCTTTTGAAACCTTAGTTATGATTTCACTATACCTTATTAAATGCCTTTTGAAAATCCAAGCATATTATAGCCACTACATTACCCATCCCTGCTCTTGTTACTTCTCTGAAAGGACTCAGCAAGCTTGGTAAGACCTAACTTTACCTTTCGAATTCCAGGTTTATTTTCTACAACATCTGTGCATCATGTCCTTTCTACCCTATTACCAATTTTAAATTAACCATTTTATAATTCATTGGATTTGTTTTATCTCCATTTTTAAGTACAGAACTTAAAAATGGACTGTAATGGAGAATGGAAAAAGGTGGAATTCTTCACAAGAATTGATGTCAACCCAAATATTAGTCACCATTCACACTTATGATTTGGATACCTAGATCTTCTGATTAATTTTGAGGAAAACTGAATACAAAACGATGATATTGACTCTATGACTCTACCCTTATTGCTAATGAGTATATAATTATGCTGTAGTAGTAGTAATATTTCTACTATTCCTTTTTGTATGAGTGGAAATTATCTATCTGGATCAGGAATTTTATCTACTCTAAATTTAAGTAGCTTGTCATTAATCCCTTTCCATTCTATCTTAAACATCCTGATGTTTTAATTTTCCTGAATGTGACCATTTCCCTGAACTTTCGATCTGGAACATCCAGCCTTGCTGGCTCAGATGGTACTGGAGTTGTGCAGCAAGGCTCTGTGCAATGGAAGTGTCTCAATGCAGTGACATGAGCAGATGAAAACAAGCACCTCCCATAAAAACCCTCTGGAAGATTTGACAAGGCACAGCTCTACACTGAATTTTCAAAGTTTTTCAGTTATCCATAATTCTCAGAATCAGAATCAGGTTTACTATCACTGACATATCCCGTGAAATTTGTTGTCTTGCGACAGCAGTACAGTGCAAGACATAAAAATTACTGTAAGTTACTAAATAAATAAATAGTGCAAAAGAGGAATAACGAAGTAGTGTTCATGGGTTCATGGACCGTTCAGAAACCTGATGGCGGAGGGAAGAAGCTGTTCCCAAAACATTGAGTGTGGGTCTTCAGGCTCCTGTACCTCCTCCCCGATGGTAGTAATGCGAAGAGGGCAGGAGCACGGTAGTGTAGTGGTTAGCATAACACTATTACAGTGCCAGCGACCCGGGTTCAATTCCCGCCACTGTCCACAAGGAGTTTGCACATTCTCTCCTTGTCTGCGTGGGTTTCCTTCGGGTGCTCCAGTTTCCTCCCACATTCCAGAAGATGTATGGGTTAGGAAGTTGTGGGCATGCTATGTTGGCACCAGAAGCATGGCGATACTTGCGGGCTGCCCCCAGAACACTCTATTGCAAAAGATGTATTTCACTGTGTGTTTTGATGTACATGTGACTAATAAAGATATCTTATCTTATCCTTAGTGATGGATGCCGCCTTCTTGAGGTACTGCCTCTTGAAGATGTCCTCGATGACAGAAAGGGTTGTGCCCGTGGTGGAGTTGGCTGAGTCTACAACCCTCTGCAGCCTCTTTTGATCCTGCACATTGGATCCTCCGTACCAGGCGGTGATGCAACCAGTCAGAATGCTCTCCACTGTACATCTGTAGAAATTTGCAAGTCTTTAGTGACATACCAAATCTCCTCAAACTCCTCATGAAGAAGATCCACTGGCGTGCCTTCTTCGTGGTTGCATCAATGTGTTGGGCCCAAGATAGATCCTCTGAGATGTTGATGCCCAGGAACTTGAAGCTGCTCACCCTTTCCACCGCTGACCCCTCAATGAGGACTGGTGTGTGTTCTCCCGACTTTCCCTTCCTGAAGTCCACAATCATGCAAAACCTCTTACAAATAATTAAAATGGAAATAAATAACTAAATGATTTAAAAAAGTTATTAAACATAACAACAAAAACATTTAAACAAATTTAAAATAAAATACAACCTGTAAATAATTAAAAACTGAACCTTCCTTATTCTTCCACTTCATCTCTGCAGCCTTAAAGTCCCCATTCAAATGAATGGACTGACAGATCCTTTGTCAGGTCTAGCCTGGGCGCCTGGTAAAGATGTTGGTGAATATTAGCAAGTTCCTGTTCTGCTCCGTGTCCAGTGATGGAGCACAATTGGGAAATCACCAGTGGAGCTCTGCTGGTATGTTGGGAATTCTCTGTTTGCTTAGGAATCCTGAAACTTTTACGTACCTACAATGAGAAACACCAGCAGATATATATACAACTACTAGCAGAATCCAGCAAAATCAGGGCAGATATCTTTTTTGATCCCTGCATCTAGTGACACGTCCACCCCATTAGCCTCACTGGTAAATACTGAAGGAAGGTAAATGCATGAAGTTTCTTATGTTAGCCCAGTTCCTCCAGGATATCATCTCTCTAGAACACACCCAAAACTGCGTGTGTTACTACCAGTATGTGTATTATGACTTCCAGCTATGGTAAAAGGTTGAGAGCAGAGGCGAATATCGTCAGCAGTGCCCAAGGCACAATTCACAGCTGCCTGGTGCTTCCATTACTGAGCTCAGTCAACGGAAAGCACACTTGCCCTTTTCAGAAAACACTGCATCCGTCAGCAGCTGAACGTCTCATTTTAGTGAATGTCAGATGTGTTAATAGTTCCTGAGAATAGATCATGCTAATGCTTCGTCATTCGCTAGCTACATGAGTGAGCTACTGTAAATGTCAATTTTATATTCTCTTAGCTGGGGTACAATTTTACTTGCTCTTAAATGTAAACGAAGAACCAAGTGAAGGAAAGTTAGTCAAATTGAATAATCAGGTTCTTCAAATATTGAATGTTGCCGATGAGATGCTCAGAGAATATTTTGGTGAATAATTAATATAGCTGGGCTTCTGTCTCACCCTGCTCTGCTCTTCTAGAATCCAATGGCATTTCTATATTTTTAAAGTGCTTTTCACAACCTCAGGACATCAAAAAGTGCTTCACAGCCAATGAAGTCCTCTTTTAATGTAAGAAACACAATGTGCATACTAAGGTCCCAAAATTAGCAGTGAAGAGCAGATCATCTATCTTTTTAATGATTTTGCTTGAAGGAGAAATTTGGCTGGGATACTAACAGAATTTTCATGAAATAGATTTATCTGATCTGTGAGACAGTATGTGAGCAAGAGCTTCGGACAAGGACGGAATCTGATTTGCAACACATTCCATAGAAAACTGCCCGCTGATTGGGACTAACTCAGACTAAAGCAGAGGAGATCAAATGTCCTTTGCTTCCTCCTGCTTCAGAGGGATTTGCAGATGTTCCATGATTTTCAAAAGTGTTGTATTCCTGCAAAATGTTTTGTTAAGCAACATTTTGTAAATCAACAAATGGCTTCATAAATGGAGGACACATACGCTAAAGCACTAATGATGCCAGAGCAGAAACACATAAATAGAACACCTGTAAATTGAAGAACACGTGTTTTCCTGCATTTCCTTTGTCACACAGCCCCAACCAAATTTTCTACTCAATTGTAAAACAAAGAACAAAAACTACTTGTATTTTGCAATTATGCCCACCAAACTCAAGGGGGCTGCTCTGTATTAAAAAAAAACTAGGAATTAAAGGATGGCCTAAAGCAGAACTTCTTGAAGAAGGTAATGAAACAACGGGGATGACCATGATTCTATATCTTACCCTTGCTGTACATAGATTGGCAATATGTGAATAAGCTTAGGATCATGAACTGGGAAGTTGGATGTGACTTATTCATCCAGCAGAAAGCAGTGGTTCTGAAAAGGAATGATCCAGTGACCAAATTACTAGATTCTTCCTGAAGATTCTTTTCAAAAGGGCAAAAGAAAAACCTAAGCAGTTGAGTTACATTTAGCAATTGCAAAGCAATGTTTGTATCAGGGTTCTCACTTTACCTAAACATAGTTCTACACTCGTATGAATAACTTACAGGAACCTTGGGTTGCAATTCATCTGCTCATAGACACATGTGCTAAATGGCAGTGCATGAGGGAATCCAGCTTACTTGCTTTGATCCTGCTAGGGCATGGTTCTTTTCTATGAGGAGCTTGGAAAATTGTCTCAGTACTTTTCCATCAGATTCTCTGGTTTCCTCTCATATTCCAACTGGCTGCTGTAACTTACCTCTTCGTGTAGGTATGTGGCAGAAAAATCAAAAAAGGGAAGTAATGTGTGTTACAGAGAATGGTCTACAGGGAAATAAGGAGAAAGGGAATCGTGTTGATGGGATTTCTCTGTTGGGAGCCAGCATGGAGCTGATGGGCTGAATGGCTTCCTTCTGTCATGTAACAGGTACGTAAGATTGAGAACTTTATACACTGTAAAAAAATCTACTCCCTGCCTTTTGCTGGTTTGGTGAAAATACAACTGTAACGACCATAGAACATAATTATTGACGTGAGTTAATATCTTGTATCCTTCATCTCAATCCATACGGGTTCTTTTGCTATTGATTATATATCCTTTTTTCCGCTCCTATTATGTTGTTTCTAATTAATGCACGTACCTCACTGCATCTTTTCTGTCTTTAATGTCTTTCTACAGATATGTTTCGCTCACCTTAACCCTTATGGTCAGTCCATTACAGTATAGGAACTAGGAGCTAGAATAGCCATTCTGGCTCTTTGAGCCTGCTCCTGCATTCATCAAGATCATGGCTGATCTTCCAGCTCAGTGCTATTTTCCAGTACCATTATAATTTCCCTTGCTTCCCTTTGATCCAGAAATCTATCGATCTCTGTTTTAAATGGAAGCAATGATTGAACCTCCACAGCTCTCCAAGATAGAGAACAACAAAGGCTCACCAGCCTCTGTGAAGAAATATTTTCCTCATATCAGTCCTAACTGGCCTACTTCTTATTCTAAATCTGTGTCCCCTGCTCCTTGACTCCTCAGTCAGGGGAAACATCCTCCCTGCATTCAGCCTTGTCAAGCGCCTGAAGAGAATTTGTAAGTTTCAATAAGATTTCCTCTCAAACAGGAGAATTTGCCTTGGCAGCTTGGTATTAAATAGTGGTTGGCATCACTGCTGTGAGTGGGCAAAACCATGGCAGATGGTGCTCACTGTGGGGAAGTGTGATGTCGTACACTATAGAACTGAGAAAGACAAATCAGTGTTTCTCTTAATGGAGAGAGACTAGGAATGTGGAGAAGCAGAGATATTTAGTTGTCCCTGACAACAAATCACTAAATGCTAGTGCACAGGCATAAACAGAAATAAAAAGATAAAAAATGTTTTATCTCAAGGAGGCTGGTATATTTTTCATTCATTCGCAGGGTGTGGATGTCATGGCTGGTCCAGCCTTTATTGCCCATCCCTAGTTGCCATTGAACTAAGCAGCTGGTCGGTCATTTCAGAGGGCAGTGAAAAGACAACCACATTGCTGTGAGTGTGGAGTCACACACAGACCAGTCTGGTGAGAAACAACAGGTTTCCATCCTTAAAGGACATTAGTGACCCAGGTTATTTTTAATGACAAAAGCATTATACAATGAGATGGACTATGACCTCACGATCTGCCTTGATGTGACCTTGCACCTTATTGCACTGCACTTTCTCTGTAGCTGTGACACTTTACTCTGTACTGTTACTGTTTTTACCTGTACTACATCAATGCACTTTGTACTAACTCAATGTAACTGCACTGTGTAATGAATTGACCTGTACGACTGGTTTGTAAGACAAGCTTTTCACTGTACCTCGGTACAAGTGACAATAATAAACCAATACCAATACCAATTATAAAGTTATGTTTGTAGTACCTTATTTGCCTAGCAGCCAGTTTCAGGTTTTGAGCCTGAGGAAATATATTTCCTTGAAAATAAGTAAATGTTGTTCTCTTCCCTTTAGCTTAGAAGGTTGTGTTATATAACCTAGATATTTCATATGATGATGAGATTTGAAAGAGTGGATACATATAAACTATTCCTCCTGACTGAGGGATCCGTGACGAGTGCTTGTCATCTTAAAATATGCGCTAGGTCAACTGGGAGTGAAATTTGGAAGCATTATTTACATCAAAGGTGGCAGAGGCTGTGTCAGTTGAACCATAGAACCACAGAACCATACAGCACAAAACAGGCCCTTCGACCCACCATGTTGTGCCGTCCATCAAACCACCCTCACACTATCTAACCCTTTCCTCCCGCATATCCCTCTATCTCACATTCCTCCATGTGCCTATCCAACAAACTCTTGAACCTGTCCAATGTATCTGCCTCCACCACCACCCTAGGCAGTGCATTCCATGCACCAACCATCCTCTGGGTGAAAAACCTCCCCCTGACATCTGCCCTGAACCTCCTACCCATAACCTTCAAGCCATGCTCTCTCGTCTTGAGCATTGGTGCCCTGGAAAGAAAATGAAACTGTGTTCCATAGATTTTAAGTTGAGGGATTTGGAGAAAGCAGAGGTGTGGAGCAGGACAGCTCTGATCCAAAGGAACAGAAGACACTCAATGGGATGAATGGTTTCCCCTTATCACTTTCTGCATCTTCTCAACCGCTACAGCTTTGTATCCACTTCCTACATGGTATGTGATATGACAAGTGGTATCTCCCCTTCACACATGATGGCAAAAGGTGTGACTCTCTGTCTCAGCCGGACACCATTGCTCATAAAGTGACACAGAAGCAGACCTCAGGAAGAATGATTATATTGTATTTTGCCTTTCTCCTTAATTGGGGGATCACATTGTGGATAGGGTCTTTGATTGCGCAGAGATAGTCTTATTGAGTCAAACTACCTTTATTTAAATAAATAATATTAATTTTATTATTGAGGACAAGAATAAGGGGTAGAAATTATATAGCATATGTTAAGGTGTATTAAGTAGCAGAAGAGGGTCATAGTATCAATCAAGGTGGTGAGGGGCAGGAAAATTGGGTTAAGCAGTAATATGAGGGTCTGCATTCAGGACTGGCTGCCAATGGATAGTATGGGCAGAGCTGCACATCAGTCGGGTCAATACTCCTTTCAGGAGAAAATTCTTCTAACAATTTTGTCTACCAGTTTTAAAATGGAAATGAGAGAAAAAGTTTCTTGGCTAAAAGGGAAGGACATTCAAATTAAGGACCTGATTAAGGAAAGCAGAGCTCCATGGAAATTGACAGGTTGGTCAACTAATTGGCGGACCGTTGGACCAGTGAGGTTGGAAGCAGAAGATTGTGTGATGAAAACTTCAGGAATATGGCCGGGGTGACAATTCTAATTCTACTGGAGCAATGATTATCAAGAATAAAATACTGGGCAAAGGTCTACTACTGTAGAGCAAGCTTGAATGCACCATAGAAACATAGAAAACCTTCAGCACAATTCAGGCCCTTTGGCCCTATCTTAGGAATTACTAGACTTACCCATAGACCTCTATTTTTCTAAGCTCCATGTACCTATCCAAAAGTCTCTTAAAAGACCCTATCATAGAGAGAGAGGTGGAACGACTTGTTAGGGAGAAGAAGGTAGCATACGTGAGGTATAAGCAGCAAGGTTCAGACAGGGCCCGTGAGGAATATAGGGTAGCAAGGAAGGAACTTAAGAAAGGGCTGAGGAGAGCTAGAAGGGGACATGAAAAGGCTTTGGCTAGTAGGGTTAAGGAAAATCCCAAGGCCTTTTTCAAGTACGTGAAGGGTAGGATGATGGCTAGGGTGAAGGTAAGTCCGATTAAGGACAAAGGTGGGAGAATTTGCCTGGAGGCGGCGGAAGTGGGAGAAGTTCTCAATGAGTACTTCTCTTTGGTATTCACCAGGGAGAGGGGTCTTGATGATGTGGAAGGGAGTGCTGGTAGGGGTAATGTTCTCGAGGTTGTTGATATCAAGAGGGAGGATGTGTTGAAGTTGTTAAATAATATTAAGACAGATAAATCTCCAGGGACTGACTGGATTTTCCCCAGGCTGCTTCGAGAGGCTAGGGAGGAGATTGCTGAACCGCTGGTAAGGATCCTTGAGTCCTCATTGTCTACGGGGGTGGTGCCGGAGGATTGGAGGGTTGCGAATGTTGTCCCCTTGTTCAAAAAAGGTAATAGGGATAGGCCAGGGAATTATAGACCGGTGAGTCTCACATCTGTGGTGGGTAAGCTGTTAGAAAGGATTCTAAGGGATAGGATTTATGAACACCTTGAGAATCATGGACTGATTAGGGACAGCCAGCATGGCTTTGTGAAGGGAAGATCTTGCCTCACAAGCCTGATAGAGTTCTTTGAGGAGGTGACCAGGAGGATTGATGAGGGCAGTGCGGTGGATGTGGTTTACATGGATTTTAGTAAGACGTTTGATAAGGTTCCTCATGGTAGGCTTCTTCAGAAGGTCAGAGGCCAAGGGATCCAAGGAAGCTTGGCTGTGTGGATTAGGAATTGGCTTGCATGTAGAAAGCAGAGGGTTGTGGTGGAAGGAGTGCCCTCGGATTGGAAGGCAGTGACTAGTGGTGTCCCGCAGGGATCGGTTCTGGGACCTTTACTTTTTGTGATATTTATAGATGACTTAGATGAGGGGGTGGAGGGCTGGGTTAGTAAGTTTGCAGACGACACTAAGATAGGCAGTGTTGTGGATAGTGTGGAGGGCTGTCGGAGCTTACAGAGGGATATTGATAGGATGCAGAGCTGGGCTGACAAGTGGCAGATGGAGTTCAATCCGGAGAAGTGTGAGGTGGTACACTTTGGAAGGACAAACTCCAGGGCAGAGTACTGGGTGAATGGCAAGGTACTTGGCAGTGTGGAGGAGCAGAGGGATCTGGGGGTTCATCTTCACAGTTCATTGAAAGTTGCCTCACAGGTGGAAAGAGCAGTTAAGAAGGCCAATGGGATGTTGGCTTTCATAAGTCGCGGGATTGAGTTTAAGAGCCGCGAGGTGATGATGCAGCTTTACAAACCTCTAGTTAGGCCACACTTAAGAGTACTGTGTTCAGTTCTGGTCGCCTCATTATAGGAAGGATGTGGAGGCATTGGAGAGGGTGCAGAGGAGATTTACCAGGATGCTGCCTGGATTGGAGAGTATTGAATATGAGGAGAGGCTTAAGGTGCTAGGGCTTTATTCACTGGAAAGGAGGAGGATGAGGGGAGACATGATAGAGGTATATAAAATATTGAGAGGAATAGATAGAGTAGACAGTCAGCGCCTCCTTCCCAGGGCACCAATGCTCAAGATGAGGGGTCATGGCTTTAAGGTTATGGGTGGGAGGTTCAGGGGAGATGTCAGAAGGAGGTTTTTCACCCAGAGAGTGGTTGGTGCATGGAATGCACTGCCTGGGGTGGTGGTGGAGGCAGATACATTGAACAGGTTCAAGAGCTTGTTGGATAGGCATATGGAGGAATGTGAGATAGAGGGATATGAGGGAGGAAGGGGTTAGGTAGTGTGAGGGTGGTCTGATGGACGGCACAACATGGCGGGCCGAAGGGCCTGTTTCGTGCTGTATGGCTCTATGGTTCTATGGTATCCACCTCCACCACCGTTGCCGGCAGTCCATTCCAAGCATTCACCGGTCTCTGAGTAAAAAACTTACCCCTGACATCTCCTCTATACCTACTCCCCAGCACCTTAAACCTGTGTCCTCTCATGGTCACCACTTCAGCCCTGGGGAAAGGCCTCTGACTATCTACCCGATCAATACCTCTCATCATCTTATATACCTCTATCAGGTCCCCTCTCATCCTCCGTCGCTCCAAGGAGAAAAGGCTGAGTTCCCTCAACCTGCTTTCATAAGGCATGTTCCGCATTCCAGGCAGCATCCTTGTAAATCTCCTCTGCACACTTTCTATGGCTTCCACATCCTTCCTGTAGTGAGGTGACCAGAACTGAGCACAGTACTCCAAGTGGGGTCTGACCAGGGTCCTATATAGCTGCAACAATACCTCCTGGCTCCTAAATTCAATTCCACGATTGATGAAGGACAATACACCATATGCCTTCTTAACCACCATGTTTCCCTTTCTAGCAAATCCATGAGTAAAATGGTGGTGACACTCAGCTAACAAAGCTTCAGGCACTACAAGCCCAAACAGTCGTAATCTTACTTCCCCTGTAGCGGTGGCTTCACAGATAGAATTAAAACACTGAAAAGGACTTAAGTCTCCAATAGACATTGTGTATCAGTTGAGACACAAGAGACTGCTGATGCTGGAATCTGGAGCAACACACAGTCTGCTGGAGGAACTCAGCAGGTTGAGCAGCATCTGTGGTGGGGAGAGAAGTCTTTATGTTTCAGGTCAAAACCCTGCATCAGGGCTGACAGTGGAGAGGGGAGATAGGCAGTATGGAGAGGAGAGGGCGAGTGGTGAGACAGGGGCCAGAGGTGATTGGTGGACTGGGAGGGGGTATGGTTGAAGGATGATGGGCAGATCGGAAAAGGGAATTGAAATAGCAAACAACTGGGAGCTCGGGATGGCCACTGCAGACAGAGCAAGCGCTCTGTGAATCAGTTGCCTGGTCTGTGCTTGGTCTTGCTGATGTAGAGGCCACATTGGGAGCACCAAAGGCAGTGGACAGATTCTGCCCCCTTTCCCACACAAGCGCTTCCAGCTCCCATCACCCCCTCTCAGCTTCAGCCACCTCCTCCCCACACACTTCACCCACCAAGTCTCCCCCCCTCCCACATCTGGTCCTGGTTCCATTTGCCTTGCACCCTTCCCCTAATGGTTCCCATTATTGCCTCCCTTAGATCAGATTTCAGCACTGGTAGCCTTTGTGTTCCTGTTTATCTCCCTCAAACAGCTGTCTCCACTTAACCCTCCTTTCCCCCTTCCTGGGTCCATCTTCCTCTTTTTATTGTCTGCCTCCATCTATTATCTACCTGTCTTCCAACTTCACCTCTCCCTGACCTGGTTTGATCCTCTAATTTCCACACCCCCCACACCCCCCAGTCAACCAATCACCTCCAGGCCCTGTCTCACCACTCGCCCTCTCCTCTTTATATTGGCTATCTCCCCTCTCCACTCATAATGCAGGGTTTCATCCTGAAATGTTGACAATTCCTTTCCCCCTCACAGATGCTGCTGGACCCGCTGAGCTCCTCCAGCTGATTGTTTGTTGCATTGTGTATGGGTCTCCTGGTATCAGTGTGAAATGGTAGAATGTATAAATGCAGAGATGAGACAAGTGTGTTGAAAAGGTGATGTTATAAGTGGAATTTTAACCTGTTCATAAAAAAAAGGCAAACTTACTTATGTCAGAAAAGTGGAAATTTCTTAAGAGTCCAAGAAGTTTTCTGTGAGACACAGAAGTTAATAATGAGTAATGAGTTAGATTCAGTTGATAGCCTAAAGGTACATGAAAATTTATCTAATGGTGACCAAAATATAATTGAATTCAATGTGGTGCTTGAAACAGAGGAACACGAAACAGGTGCTGAGATTTTGCTTCTATGCAATGAGACAAATTGGGAAATTTTGGTACTTAATAAAGCGACAGATGTTCAAAAAAGAACTTAATGTAACAAGAGGTATACTTGCCAAAAAAAAATGAAAGCGTTGGACAACTAAAGACACAACAAAAAAACTGAAAGAAATAACAAAGACAAAAACCTGGCATAGATTCTTGCGACTATTCTCTCAAACTATGTCATGTTTAAACTTGGAAAAAATTAGGAGTGGTACTGTTGATCCTTCGCTTAAATTTGAATATATCTGCAGTCCATTTATTCAATATTTTCACATGATATAGATCCCCTTTCAATAACTTTCCAATTTAGAGGAACGGAGTTGACGACATAATATTCCTCTGTTTCTACTGAGAAATTTCAGTCCAGTCTTTTTTCTTTTCTTTTTTTGCTTCTTTTTTGAAATTTTTCTGTTTAGTTTGGTTTGATATATTGTTTATAATTTTTCTTATTGATTTGGGGATTTTTTTTTCTTTCTTTTCTATAAATAATAAATCTTTTTCTTTCCTTTCTTTTATATTATATTCATTTACTAAGTTATCGTGGGATCTACAGATTTTTTTTATATTTTATTGTTCTTTATGATTATCCATGCCATGATTGTTCTCCTGATCTCTTTGTATTACATGTACAAACATTGATGTTATATATTAATCTGTATTAATTTGAAACTAATAAAAAGATTGAAAAAGAAAGATTCTTGCGACTGGGAGGGATACAAAGAATAATAAAAGATGGCAAGTCAATTAATAAAAGGAAAAAGAAAGGAACATGACAAGAAACTTGCAAGGAATATCAAAATCATCACAAAGGCCTAAAGAATTAGCTGTGCCTGGAGAGCTGTGTTAATCCACAGCTGGGTGGTATGCCAATCAGTGCCTTGCTTGTGAACTTCCTACTTAAAAACTTAGTCACATGGGATGCTACTGAATTGGCTGTGCATGATGGTAAAGCTTTTCCTTCATGCACAGCACTAGTACAGGGAGTGAAAAAGAAAATCTGGGGTTGAGCTGTGGATCAGAAGGAAGGTTGGACTGAGAATAGGCTATCTGTGTTTGGTGATGGAAGGCCTACAGTTGGGCAAAGTTTACTGAATCATGGAGGTAATCGACATTTGGACATGGAGTTGCTGGGTCAGGATCCTGCGACTGGCCAGGAACTGAGTGATCAAGGTCTGGGGCTGGGAAATTTGTTGGGGAGATCAAGTGATTGAGATCAAGAAATCAGAGCTGGGATGTTGGGTGTTCAGGGCCTGTTGGGGGTGGATATTAGAGCCTGTGAGTTGGGAGAAAGGGGCCTGTGGAAGATCAAGAGACTTGAATAATTGGGATATGGGATGGGGTATGGGACATGATGGGCAAGTGATCTGCACTGGAAGATTAAGGCAAGGGAGTAAACAGTGAGGTTCATGAGACTGGGGGGCTGTGGCTTGGTGGGAGTTGGTTCTATGGGTAGGAGACGGGGGAGGAGGTGGGGTTTGAGAAACAGTTAAGTTACAGGGATCCTACCATCAGGCTGAGTTCCCAGCACCAGGCTGGGAAGTCCCCCTTTAAATTACATTGCTGGGTTACATGCATTGATAGTTTGGGAGGACAAGCTCCAAGGCGGAGTACAAAGTTAATGGCAGGATTCTGGGTAGTGTGGAGGAGCAGAGGGATCAGAGTAAAGTTGCCTCACAGGTGGATAGGGTAGTTAATAAAGCTTATGGGATGTTATTCTTCATAACTTGTGGGATCGAGTTTAAGAGCTGTGAGGTGATGATGCAGCTCTACAAAACTCTGGCTGGACCACACTTGGAGAACTGTGTCCAGTTCTGGTCGCCTCATTATAGGAAGGATGTGGAAGTGTTGGAAAGGATGCAGAGGAGATTTACCAGGGTGCTGCCTGGTTTAGAGAGTATGCATTATGAGGAGAGACTAAGGGAGCTAGGGTTTTATTCTTTGGAGAGAAAGAGGATGAGAGGAGACATGAGAGAGGTGTACAAAATATTAAGAGGAATAGATACAGTAGACAGCCAGCACCTCTTTCCCAGGGCACCAATGCTTAATACAAGAGGGCATGGCATGAACAAGAGGGAAGTTCAAGGGAGATATCAGAGGGAGGTTTTTTTTACCCAAAGAGTGGTTGGGGCGTGGAATGTGCTGCCTGGGGTGGTGATGGAGGCAGGTACATTGGTCAAATTCAAGAGATTGCTAGATAAGCATATGGAGGAATTTAAAATAGAGGGATATCTGGGAAGAAGGGTGAGATAGTCTTAGGCGAGGTTTAAAGGTTGGCACAACATTGTGGGCTGAAGGGCCTGTATTGTGCTGTACTGTTCTATGTTTCTATAACAGTGGGTAAAGCAATTGAATTTCGCAGCAAAAAAACTTTTACCATTATTCTGGTAGATTTGGATGGGCAACAACAACTTATACCCCTTGAAAACAGTTAATGATGATATTCCAAATGGAAGCATGGAAATAAGTTTCCATTGAATAATAATTGTTTTGTGTTAGTATTAGAAGAGAGAGAAGACAGTATGCTGGCCATTCTAAAGAAACTAATTTGGAACCAGGGACAGAGACTCACTAAAATTAACACAAACAGAATAATTAATTAAGAAAATAATGGGTCCAAAGAGTGACAGATATTCATTTGGATTCTGCACCAGGATTTTAAAGTAAGCTGGTAAAAACATCTGAAAAATCCTAACTATAATCTTCAAAACATTTCTCTTGATTTGGTGAAACATTCTTTTAGACTAAAAATCTATTATGTTCTTTAGGAAAGGCGAGTAAGAGAAACGGGGAATTGGAAACCAATTTGCCTAACATCTATTGTCGTGAAATTACTAGAGACCATCATTAAGAAAAGTGACTGAACACCTTTAAAAATTTTAGTTGATCAGAGAGAGCCAGTGTGGATTTGGAAAGGGTAAGTAACGCTTGATAAACTGGATTGAATTTTTAAAATAAGTGATTAAATATTTAATCACTTATTTAAAAGTGATAAGTAATCACTTATTTTAAATAAGGCAGTGACTAAACACATCGACAAAGGGAGAGTAGTAGGTGTAGTGTATATGGATTTCAGCAAGGCGTTTGATAAGGTACCCCATCCAAGGCTTATTGAGAAGGTGAGGAGACATGGGATCCAAGGGGACATTGCAGTGTGGATCCAGAACTGGCTGACCCACAGAAGGCAAAGAGTGATTGTTGAAGGGTCATATTCTGAGTGGAGGTCCATGACCAGTGGTGTACCTCAGGGATCTGTACTGGGACCCTTACTCTTTGTGATTTTTATAAACGACCTGGATGAGGAAGTGGAGGGGTGGGTTAGTAGGTTTGCGGATGACACGAAGGTTGGGGGTGTTGTGGATAGTTTGGAGGGCTGTCAGAGGTTACTGCGGGACATAGAGAGGATGCAGAGTTGGGCTGAGAAGTGGCAGATGTAGTTCAACCCAGATAAGTGTGAAGTGGTTCATTTTGGTAGGTCAAATATGTTGGCAGAATATAGTATTAATGGTAAGATTCTTGGCAGTGTGGAGGATCAGAGGGATCTTGGGGTCCGAGTCCGTAGGACGCTCAAAGTGGCTGCGCAGGTTGATTCTGTGGTTAAGAAGGCATATGGTGTATTGTCCTTCATCAATCGGGGAATTGAATTTAGGAGCTGAGAGGTAATGTTGCAGCTATATAGGTCCCTGGTCAGACCCCACTTGGAGTACTGTGCTCAGTTCTGGTCGCCTCACTACAGGAAAGATGTGGAAGCCATGGAGAGGGTGCAGAGGAGATCTACAAGGATGCTGCCTGGAATGCAGAGCATGCCTAATGAAAGCAGGTTGAGGGAACTCGGCCTTTTCTCCTTGGGAGAGACGGAGGATGAGGGGGGACCTGATAGAGGTGTATAAGATGATGAGAGGTATTGATCGGGTAGATAGTCAGAGGCTTTTCCCCAGGGCTGAAATGATGGCCACAAGAGGACATAGGTTTAAGGTGCTGGGGAGTAGATACAGAGGAGATGTCAGGGGTAAGTTTTTTACTCATAGAGTGGTGAGTGCGTGGAATGGGCTGCCGGAAACGGTGGTGGAGGCGGATATGATAGGGTCTTTCAAGATACTGTTAGATAGGTACATGGAGCTGAGTAAAATAGAGGGCTATGGGTAAGCCTAGTAATTTCTAGGGTAGGGACATGTTCGGCACAGCTTTGTGGGCCGAAGGGCCTGAATTGTGCTGTTGGTTTTCTATGTTTCTATGTTAAAGTAGTGGAGAGGGAAATAGCTATGGATGCTATTTATAGAATTTTAAGATGACATTTGGAAATGTCCCTTGTTAGAGACTGCTTGCTATGGTTGAAATTCACGGAATTGAATATTTTCTTTGGAAATTGTGTGTGTGGTGAAAACTGCATCCTGTTAATGGGCAGGTACTCAAATTGCCAGTACATGACTAATGGCGTTCTGTAAGGACTGGTGTTAGGACCATGACTAGCCACCGTGTTGATAAACGACAAAGATAATAGGATAGGAAGCCACATCTTCTAGTTTGTTGATGATAGTTTACATTCTGAGCAGCATAGGTGCAAGCTTTACATTACGAAGTGGTTTAAGAGGTTGGGTAAATGATTTGCAATGTTGGCGAATACGAGGTCATTCATTTTATTAAGCTAACGCAGATAGGTACAAAAAATAATCAGAAAGGCTAATGGAATTCTGACCTTTATATTTGGCGGACAAGAACACAAGAGAACACAGATAATCCTCAATATATGAACACACAATTTACCAACCTTTGTTATATTGCTGTTGACTCTTTGGGGTAGGTGCCTGTGCTTTAGTAAGCTACTTCTCACTACAACAAGTAGGGCACCACTCTGTGCATACATTGTACCAAAATTCTCATAATGCATTTTGCTCAGATTTTTCAATTTACAAAATGTTGCTTAATATTTTCCGGGAAGCCATCCCTTTTGCAAATTGAGGAATGGCTGTTGAAGGAATACTGCAGCTATACAAAGCCTCAACAGCAGGGAACAGTAATGCTGAGGTAATGATGGTAATCTCGAATTTTTTATTAAAAATCCATTGAGTAGAGATCAAGGCCTAGAATCGTGGTTGAACATCTGCAAGGAAATCTCTTGCTGATTGGCACTTAATGCCACACATATCCCCCAACCCACACCCTTACAATCAATACTACTCCATGTTGAATACAAAGATGCACGGGAGAAACACAGAATAACCCTTTAGCATATCGAGCCTATACCAGCTCTCAGAGCATTGCCATCAGTCTTATTCCCCTACTTATTTCCCTGTAATCTATTCACATGGCCATGAGATGGCCATCAATTCTCCCAATTTTCCTGGAACCCATGTTCAGTAGGGATGATTTGAAAGCACCAATTATCTGCTAACCAGAGAGTCTTTGGGATGTTGGAGGAAACCAGAGCACATGATCACTGGAAGTACATTCAAACTCCACACAGATAGCACCCAAGGTCAGGACTGAACCAGAGTCCACGGAATTAACTGTTGCACCACTGCGCCTCTCTTATCAGGAAGATTCCTGGAATCCATGGGTTAAATTATGTGGAAAAATTACATAAAGCATGGTTGGCAATGGAGGAGTCTGGGTATGATTGAGTATAATTATGTCAAGGAATTCTTGGCTAATCATTTGAACATCTTCGCAAATATATGTGGAGAGGTTACACAAACTAGGGTAATATTCCCCCAAATTTATAAGATCAAGTGATTATTTGAAGAATATTAAGGTCATGGCTTTGACCAGGGGGCATGATCAAAAGATTGAAGAGAAAGTTAGACATGACATCACAGGTAGACAATGGAAGAAAGCTTGGACTCACTTCCATCAATCACACTTGGATAATTGTTAGTTGTAAATCTAAGATTGGTAGAAATTTGCTGTCCAAAGATCTGAAGGAATGTGGTAGAAAGGTGAGCATGAGGAGTTAGCTCGCAGGTGAGGCTTGACCCGAGTGAAGGTGGCCAGCTAGATAGGCCCTGGGCCGACAGCTCCCGCTGTCCCTGATTCCAGCTCTGTTGCCATGATGAGGGGTTGGTGAGGAATCAAAAGCCTCATCTGGCCAATGGAAAAGATCGCCATTGGACAGTGCAAGCATTGGCCTGCAGCCAATGCTTTTGATACCCTTACCATGGGAAAAAGATTTTGACTATTCACCTTATTATAATCTGTTTATTATATTATTATATTATTATTATAATCTGTCAGGTCAACCCTCAGGAACCAAGCCGAGACTATCCAATCTCTCCCCTTAACTAAAGTCCTCCAATCCAAGCAATATCCTGGTGAGCTTCCTCTGCACTCTCTCCGGCGCAACCACATCCTTCCTATAGTGTGAGGCCCAACACAAACTAGAGGAACAATACCTCATGTTCCGCCTAGGTAGTCTGCAACCCAATAGTATGAACACCGAACTTTCCAATTTGAGGTGACCTATGCGTTCCTGCTCCCCCTCCTTCCTATCCACTTCTGGTCCCCTTTCCCAATCACTCATTTTTGTCCCTGGCCCAGTTTCTTCCACCCACCATCCACACATTTTACCCTCCTGATCTACCTGCCCTTCATCCTTCGCCCCTCCGAGGTCCAATTATCACCCTCATCCACTTATCTGATCCCAGCACTGGTGGCCTTTGAGTCCCTGCTTATCCCCCTCCAGCCTCTCGTCTCCACCTGCTTCCCTCCATCTGCCTTCTTCTTGGCCTCCACCTCTCACCCACCTGCCCCTCTCTCCCAACTCCACCCGCTTCCCCATCTGCCCGTCACCCTTTCTAGGTCTACCGATCACCTCCTGGCCCCTGTGTCACCACTCCCCCTCCCCACACCGTCCACCTCCCCTCTCAGTCCTGACGCAGGGCCCCGACCTGTGGGCAATCCCTCCCCACACACGCTGCTCGACCCGCTGTGTTCCTGCAGCAGACTGTGCGTTGTGGCGACCAGTCCGGGTTAATTGTTAGTCATAAATCCAAGATGTAGGTATGTGCTAACCGGGGACTTGAAGCGAAGAGGAGGGCGAGTTCTCCCGCCAGTTGGGGCGGCCGACCGGCCGGAGTGGTTGCCATGGTGAAGGCTGGGGGCGGGCAACGCCTCGGCTGACCAATGGAGAGGCTTGTTGTTGGAGAGTGCCAGCGTCGGCCGGCAGGGGACGTGCGGTGTTGCCATGGTGACGGGCAAACAGCGGCAGACGCCGGACCGCGGGCGAGAGTGGTCGGAGGGAGCTCGGCGAAGGTGGCGGCGGCATCCTCCTCCCCGGGTCCGTCCCACCTGCAGACGGTGTGATTATAGCCCGGGGCTCGGTGAGTGTGGCGCTGGGCCTGGCCGTCATTGGTTGGGGTCACCCACAGCTCTGCGGTAGGAGCCACCCCCACCCCACCCAACCCCACCCCACCCCCCAAACCCCACCCCAAACTCCCCACCCCACCTCCCCCACCCAAAACCCCCCCACTCCACCTCTCCACACCTCCCACACCCACCCCATATCCAACCCCACCTCCCCACCCCACCCTCCACCCCCACCCAAAACCCCCCACCCCACCCCACACCCAACCCCACCCAAAACCCCCCACCCCACCCCACACCCAACCCCACCCAAAACCCCCCACCCCACCCCACACCCAACCCCACCTCCTCCCACCCCACCCCCCCGACCCCACCCAAAACTCCCCACCCCCCATACCCACCCAAAACCCCCCACTCCACCTCTCACACCCACCCCTCATCCAACCCCACCTCCCCCCACCCTACCCCCACACCCACCCAAAACCCCCCAGCCCACCTCCCCACCCTACCCACCACCCCACCTCCCCACACCTCCCACACCCAACCCCACCTTCCCACACCCCACACCCACCCAAAACCCCCCAGCCCATCCGACACCTCCACACCCCCACCCCACACCCAACCCCACCTCCCCACACCCAACCCCACCTCCCCACACCCAACCCCACCTCCCACACCCACCCAAAACCCCCACCCCACCTCCCTCCACACTCACCCAACACCCCCCACACTCACCCAAAACCCCCCACCCCACCTGCCCACACCTCCCACGCCCCACACCCAACCCCACCCCCCCAATACCCCGACACCCCCCCCACCTCCCCTCCCTATCTCTCCAATCCACATCCCCACCCCACACTACCCTGAAGCTGGGGGACCCAGATGGTGCATCAGTCACCGCCATCCCGGGCCGGATCGAGGGTGGGAGTAGGGGCCAGTGCTGACCACCAGCTGACTCCCAGTGGAAGGGCAGCCTGCTCTTTTACAGGGGCACACGGGTGTGTGTGGGATCTAGTTACTTACGGCTAATTCCCTTTTCACTTTTTGAAACTTTTTTTTGGGGTAGGGGAGGAAGTCTGGAATGTATAATTGTCAGAGATGTAACCTCGTAAGGAAAGGCCTAAGATGCTCTTTCAGGAAATGTTACAACAACGTGAACACATAGTGAGAGGAGAGGTGGAATACGTTTGAGGAAGTACAAGGGGCAGAGGGAGTTAAAAAGAGAACATGCAGGTAGTGGGAGTCACTGTTAGGCCTGAATTTGTTTTCCGATTGCTTTGAAGGTGGTGGTGAGCTTCACTCTTGATCTCTTGCAGCCTGCCTGTTGAAGGTACTGTCGTACTATTTCGTGAATCATAGTTTGTTCAAGTAGGGGTGAGGGAAAGGGTAGTTTATTGGTTCACAGAGAGGTCACAGCCACTGCAAATATCACAACATAAGACACACAACTGGTACCACATGCAATGATTTGCCTGAAATAAAAACAGGAAATGCTGGAAATACTCTGCAGGCCAGGCTGCATCTGTGGGAAGAGAAACAGAGTTAATGGTTCAGGTCGAAGACCCCTCATTAGAACTGAGAAAGAGACAAAAGAAGCTGCAGCCAGGGTGGGGTGAAGGGATGTTTCTGATAGGGTGAAATAGGGGTGACCATGGGGATAAGCTGTAAGCAAGGTTATCTGGTCAGTGAGTGAATTGGAGCAATTAGTGAGAACATTGACAACAGAATATAGCAGTTGCAAAACTCAAAGCAGGAAGAAATGCCCGGTGGGTCAGGCTGAGCTTGTCCTTCACTCCCAAAGAAAGAAAGGAAAAAAAAATCAACAAACAAGTTGAGACAATTTCACAGACAATTGATGCGGACAGAAATCAAGTTACTTGATGTTGTGGAATTCAGGAGTCCAGAAGGCTCCAACGTGCCTAGATGGAAGTTGAAATACTGTTCCTCAAGCTTGCGTTGGGCCTCGTTGTAGCGGTACAGGAGACCAGAGAGCAATAGATTAGATGGGAGTGTGATGGAGATTTAAAGTAGCAGGCAACTGGAAGTTCAGGGTCACCCCTGCAGACTGAGTGAGGGTGTTCCACAAAGCAATTCAGTCAGAGTTGTCCGCATTGGATCAGACAGGTGGTTAACAAACAGCAGGCATCTTGTCTTTACAACATGCAGCATTTGTCCTCTTTATGATCACCTGAAGCTGATCAAGGTGTAAAGTCAAAGCTACAATGGGAGCTCGTCTCACCGCTTAGCCTTTATGTACCACTATGTATTCTATTCTAAGGGGATGGTAAATCCTTGCTGTCCATCACAATTCTAAAAACTTTACCCCATCAGTGAACCAATCACCAACAGACAGGAACAAAACATGAGGTAAGGGGTCATGTTCATTATCCTTCATCTAGTCTTTTATTTGTCCATCTATACTAAAGAACAATTCTGAGGCACTGACTTAAACTTTTGTGTGAGAAGGCCTCCCTTCTGTTTATTACGTTCCTGCATATTTTCCCAGAGAAACATGGCCTTGTCTTGGGACCTGCATGCTTTCTATTTGGAACTTTGCCGGAATTCAAACCGCAATTGTTTTGTTCTCCCCCTTATCATAATGTCCTGGTTCCTACTATCCCGTACAGGCTGTATTTCAGATTACCCCTCCTCATTATAGTTCTGTTAATTAGCACAAAACTTAAATGTCATAATTTTAAGTGTGGAAAGACATTCTAACACTGCCATGGTGCTGTTGGGTATGGAGTTGCAGGATTTAGACTTAGTGGGAAAGAAGAGATGGCTGTATATTTACCTTGAAGTCAGGATTGTCTGTAACTTTGAGAGAAATTTGCTGGTAGTAGTCTTCCCTTGTGCCTTTTGGCTTTGCCTTGTGCCGTGTAGAGGTTGCAGATCTGGGGGATGCTGTTGAAGAAACCTTGGAGAGTTGCTGTTGTGGATTTTGTAGATGGTACTCATTGTAGCCATGGTATGCTGGTGGAAGAAGGAGAGAACGTTTCATATAGTGGATGAGGTGCCAGTCATATGAACTACTTTGCTTTGGATGGTGTCAGGTAAAGAGTGGGAGATATTTTGAAGTGTATTCAGGACAAATTTCTTGAATAGCATGCTTCCATTCCAAGGAGGAGGGAGACATTGTTGGATTTGGTCTGAGGAATAAACTGGCCCAAGTGGAGAAAGTGTCAGTGGGAGAACATATGGGGAATGGTGATCATATTATCATAAGGTTTAAACTGGACAAGGATATAAACCCAAAATAGTCAGTTGGAGAAGGAAAATTACAATATAATGAGTACAGGTTTGTCTTGGGTAAGTAGAAATCAGAGTGGCAGCCAAAACCTAACAGAACAATGGATGGCTTTGAAGGAAGAGAATCCCTTGGGTAGCCAAAGAGAGTGGAAGATGAAGCAGAAAGAGAGGGAATATGACACATGTTGGGTTGATAGCATAAGGAAGAACAGTGCTGTTTACATAAAGTTCATAGGGGAATTAAAACGGGTGAAGAGAGAGGATGAAAAAGATTGGGAGCAAGCATAGCTATATAAATCATAAGGGGAGGGGAAGGGGTGATCAGGTCCCAAAATGGAGACACAGCAAGGCTGAGGTATTTATTGAGTACTTTGCTGATCTTTATCAAGCAAGAAGATGCTGCTGATATCAGCATCAGAAAATATCATTGACATCTTGAATGGTCCAAAGATTGATACAGGAGGTACCAGAAAAGTTAGTTGTACTTAAAGTGAATAAATTACTGATTTCAGATGGGATGCATCCTAGGTTGCTAAGGGAAGTAAGGGTGGAAATTGCAGAGGAACAGGTCATAATCATTTAAATATCTGAAGATGGGCCTGATGCCAGAGGATGAGAGAACTTCAAAATCACTAACAGCAGTTTGACCTTGGTGGTGTGAAGTTTTTAGGAGTGGTAATCAGTGACAGAATTAGAGGTCACCTGGACAAGTTTGGATTGATCAGAGAATGTCAACTTCAATTTGTTAAAGGCAAATCATGTGTAACTAACTTGATAATTTTGTGATGTGGTTTAAAAAAAAATCTCAATGAGGGAAATGTGGTTGATGTGTGGCCAGACTCTCAAAAGGCAGCTGATAAAGTGTTGCATAGTAGGCTTGTCAGCAAGAATGAAGCACATGAGATAAAAGGGGAAACATGGTATTGAATTTGATGCAGAAAATGGAGAAGTGTTATATTTTGGGTGTTTAACATGAAGACACATTTCTGAAGATGGTATAGGAGGAGATCGATCTGGATACATTCTGCATAAATTGTTGAGTGTGACAGGGTAGGCTGAGAAACTGGTCATTGAAACAAAAACCTTATGGGATACTGGGATTTATAGGAAAGAGGCATGCACTTCAAGACCAAGATTCCTTGGTTTTGCGCATATGTAACCCAGACCCTGACTTTTAACTGTCCTCTGAAATAGCCTAGCAAATTGCTCTGTGAATCATTGTGGCCATGTTGAAACAAAATGGGTAAAACTTGATGGATCACCTGGCACTGACTTAGGCAAACATGCTCCCAGCCTTGTTGACATTACAAAGTCCACCACTCAAACATATGGGGGCTGGCGTCTAAACTGGGAGCACTGTTTTACAGACTTATCAAGTAGGACCCTAATATTGTTGTATTCACAGAATCATATCTTGCAGGCAATGTGCCTGACTCCTCCAACATAATATGTCCTGTCTCAGCAACAGAACAGATCCAGTTGTTCCAGTTATTTAAAAAGCTGTAGATACTGGAAGTCCAAAAAAAACCAGAATGCTGAAAGCATTCAGCAGGATATGCAACATCATTGGGGAGAGAAACAGAGTCAAGACCTTTCAACAGAACGAGAGAAGTGGTAAGACAAGCATGCTAAGTTGCAGAGCGTGGGAGGTGGTGAGAACAGAGGGAATGTCTATGACAGGGAGCAGACCAAAGCTGACAAGTAACAAGTACTTTAACAACCAGCATTTGGAGTAAAATGATAAACAGACAAATGGAAACTTAACAAATTAAAATAAAAGTAAATATACATCTGTGGAAAAAATTGTAGGGGAAAAGGTTTACCTGAAATTGTTAACCTAAATATTATGTCCCAAGGTTTGCAACATGCTTAGTTGGATGCAGTTCCTTGAGTTTACACTGGGTATTGTTGGAACAACAGAGGGCTGAAGGATAAATTGGAGTAAGGTGGAGGAATAAAGTGACAGGTAATTGGAAGGTCAGGGTGAAGCAGCGATTCACATGCACTTCTCCCAATTCAGTAGATTGCATTTGGTGCTCACAATGTGGTCTGCTCTACAAATGCACAATTGGTTGACCGCTTTACAGAACACCTCCATTCAGCCCGCAGCTTCTTGAAACATTAACAGCATGTCCCAAACCTACAGCATCTACCACCGAGAACAAGGGCAGCAGATATATGGCAGCACAACCACCAATGTGTTCCCCTCAAATTGCACACCACCCTGACTTGAAAATTATCTCCCTTCCTTGTCGCTAGTTCTAAGTCCTCGAACTCAAATGTCGAACTCGGTTGGAGAGAAGACTCAAAAGACCACTGTTCTCGTTCAATCTCTTTATTATTTGATCCGAGGAGAGAGTACCAAGCCAGACACCTACGTCCCGGACCGGGTGGTCTTTGTGGTACATCAGTTTACATACATTCTTATAGTTATCCAGAGCAAGAAGAAATTACCATATATGGAATGATCATGCATTAGTCAGGCAACATAGCACTTATTTCTTACATGATGAGGAAATCACTTAAAACAGTTAATACTTCGGTTGAGACAATAGTTCCTTATTATCTCCAGGCCATCTAGTTCTACCGTTTATCTTTACACAGACAAAGTTCTTCATTGTGGTTTCAGGGTCAACCTGCTGAACTAAGGACCAATTGTGTAGACTTGCTGAGCAAGGAACCTATTGTGCTGGTACTATCGCATCTCAAGGTTGCAGAGAACTAGCTAAAGAATGGGAAAGACATTCGAAGCAAAGCACAGCCACTTTAAGTGACCTATAATTCACGTTTTAGGGCTCACAATCTATAATATTACTAACCTTTCTTTATACCTTGTACAAATTCTCACCATACCCTCAGTATTGTTGGAGTACCTGTCAGAAATAATGCAGAAGTTCAATAAAATGGCTCACTATCAGCCACTCAAAGGCAATTCAGCTTGGGCAATAAATTCTAGGCTTGATAGCAATTCCCATACCCTGAAAAATGAATAAGTAGGAAGAACTGTTATTAAACACTGAAATATAAACAGAAATTGGTGGAAATACTCAGCAGGTCGGGCAGCATCATGGAAACAGAAACAGAGTTAACATTTTAGGTCAAAAACCCTTTGTGTTTCCAGCGATTTCTGATTTCAATGTCTGGAATTTTTTGGTTTTCCTTTATTAAACATTGGTTTCTTTATAACTGAATTATTGCACCCAGTTGTGGACACACAATTTAAGAAAGATGTGAAGACCTTAACAAGGATGTAGAATATACTTGCTAGAATGATTTCAGGAAAGCAGATGGGATGGAGAACCTGGTATTCTTGGAACAGAGAAAATTGAGGGCATCTGATAATCTAAAATGATTTTGGGAGAAGCTGGCCCCATTATTAGAGTCATAGAGCAATACAGCATGAACACAGGCCATTTGGCCCAAGAAGCCCATGCTGACCACAGTGTCCACTCAGCTAGTCCCAATTTCCTGTGTTCAGCCCATATCCCTCAAAGCCCCACCCCTGTATATACCTATCCACGTGCTTCTTCAATGATGCTATTGTACCTGGCTCAACTGCTTCCTCTGGCAGCTCGTTCCATATACTCACCACTCTCTATGTGGAAAAAGTTGCCCTTCAGGGCCCTTTTAAATCTATGCCCCCTAGTTTTGGACTCCCCTACCCTGGGGAGTACTCTCTCCCCCCTCTATCCCCCATCCACCTTATCTATGCCTCTCATAATTTTAAACATTTCTATAAGGTCGCCCCTCATTCTCCTATGTTCCAAGGAGTAAAGGCCTAGCCTCTCTCTATAACTCAGGCCCTCTGGTCCTGGCCACATCCTTGTAAGTCTTTTCTGCACTCTTTCTTATAATGGGGTGACCAAAACTGTATGCAGTACTCCGAGTGTGGCCTCACCAATGACTTGTACAGCTGCAACATAATATCCCAACTTGTATCCTCAATACCCCGACTGTTGAAGGCCAGCATGCTAAATGCCTTTTTCACCACCCTGTCTACCCCTGTGATGCTGCTTTCAACGAACTATGCACTTGTACTCCTAGGTCCCTCTGTTTCATTACACTCCCTAGTGCCCTACCATTCACAGTACAAGTCCTACACTGGTTTAACTTTCCAAAATGCATCACCTCACACTTATCTGCATTGAAATCCAATTGCCATTCCTTGGCCCACTTCCCTAACTGATCAAGATCCCCCCTGTAATCTATGATAACCATCTTCACTATCAACAGCACCTGCTAATTTTGTGTCATCCGCAAACTTGCTCATCAAGCCTTGTGCATTCGCATCCAGATCATTTATATAAATAACAAAGGTCCCAACACCGACCTCTGCGGCACACCACTGGTCACCGGCCTCCATTCTGAGAAACAACCTTCAACCACCATCCTCTGTGTTCTCCCTCGGACCTAACCTTTCAGACTAGCCTACCATGCAGGCTTGCTAAAGTCCAAATAGACAACTTCCATGGCCCTACCCTCATCTACCTTTTGGGTTATCTCTTCAAAGAAACTCTAAAAGTTTGGTCAAGCATGACTTTCCACGCACAAAGCTGTGCTGACTTCTAATCAGACTCTGCGTATCCAAATGCTGGTAGATCCTGTCCCTCAGAATTCCCTCCAGTAACTTCCCCATGGCTGATGTCAGGCTGACCAGCTTATAGTTCACTGGTTTGTCCTTGCTTTTCTTCTTAAACAAAGGAACAATATTAGCCACATTCCAGTCTGCAGGAACTTCACCAGTGGCTAACAATGAAGCAAATATCTCCGCAAGGGCCTCCGTATTTTCTTCTCTAGCCTCCCACAAGGCAAACACTGAGGATAAATATTCGTTAAAAATCCCACCCATCTCCTGCAGCTCAAGACATAGTCGGCCTTGCTGATTTCTAATGGGACTTACTCTCTCCCTGGCCACCCTTTTACTCTTAACATAGCTATAGAACCTCTCGGGATTTTCCTTAACCTTACCTGCCAGATCCATCTCATACCTTCTCTTTGCCGTCCTGATTTCCCTCTTAAGAGTATTCTTAATATTTTTACAGTCATCATGGAATTCACTCATCCCTGACCTCCTAAACCCAATGTATGCTTCCTTTTTCTTAACCAGAGCCTCAATATCCTTCATCAGCTAAGGTTCCCTAAACTTGCCAGGTTTACCCTTCACCCTAACAGGAACATGCTGCCCCTGGACTCTTGCTATCACACTCTTAAAAGCCTCCCACTTGCTATTTGTTCCCTTCCCTTCAAACAGGCTTACCCAATCCACCTCTGCTCGATCCTGCCTAATTCCCCCAAATTAGCCCTACTCCAGTTTAGGACCCTAACCTGTGGACCTGTTCTATCCTTTTCCATCACTGTCTTAAAACTAATAGAATTTTGGTCACTAGAGTCAAAGTGCTCCTTGATTGCCACTTGCCCTGCCTTGTTCCCTAAGAGGAGGTCCACTATTGCACCCTCCTGAGTGGGGCACTCTATATATTGACTCAGGAAACTTTCCTGGACACCTTTCACAGCCCCACTAGAGTGACCCTCCCCTCCTTGTTTCTAAGTTCTACCTGTATGGCCTCACTGGACGATCCCCCCAAGAATGTCATCTCTAAGTACTGCTGTTACATCCTTCTTTATCAAAAAGGCAACAACCCCTCCTCACTTACCTGTACCTCTGTCATGCTTGTAGCATCTGTATCCTAGAATATTGTGCTGCCAGTTCTGCCCTTCTCTCAGACATGTTGCTGTTATGGCTATAACATCCCATTTCTCAGAGCCAATCCACACTCTGAGTTTGTCCACTTGTTAAATCTTGTGTCTTGAAATAAATGCAGTTTAACTGAGTATTCCAATCCCTGCCTTTACTATGCCCCCAGTTATCCTGATTACTAAACATGCTCTTGCTGGCTACTGCTTATCCCATGACTTGCCCTTGCTCAGAGTCCCACCCCCTACCAATCTAGTTTAAACCTTCCCATGCAGCATTAGCAAATTTCCTTTGCTAATATTGGCCCCTCGTTAGTTCAAGTGCAACCCGTCTCTCTTGTACAGGTCACCTCTACCCCAGAAGAGATCCCAATGGTCCAAGAATCTGAATCCCTGCCCCCTGTACCAGCTCCTCAACCACGAGTTTATTTGGCCTATCCTATTTCTGACCTCACTGGCATGTGGCACCGGGAGTAATCCGGAGATCACTACCCTTGATGTCCTGCTTCTTAACTTCTTACCTAACTCCCTGCAGGAGAACATCCCTTGTTCTACCTATGTTGTTTGTACCAACATGTACAACGACCTCTGGCTCTTTGCCCTCCCCCCTCGAGAATTTTCTCTAGCCGCTCAGAGACATCCTTGGCCATAGCACCCAGGAGGCAATACACCATCCTGGTGTTTCTTCTGAGGCCACAGAATCTCCTGTCTGTCCCCCTCACTATCAAGTCTCCTATCGCTATCGTCCTGTCTGACTGCATCCTTTCCATCTTAGCCTCACAGCCAGTCACAGTGCCAGAGACCTGACTAGCCCCTGAAAGAACATCCCCCTCAACAGTATCAAAAGAGTGTTGTTAGTGAGGAGAATGGCCACCGGGGAACCCTGAACTGACTGCCTACTCGCCTTACTTTTCCTGGTGGTCACCCATCTATCTGAAGCTCTACCTTGGGTATAACCACCTTAGTAAAAGTCTCATCTATGATGCTTTCAGCATCCCACAAGAGCTACAGATTGAAGGTAGATGATGAAGTACCAAATATGACTGAAGAAAATTTTTTTTCATGAAGCAAGTGGTTAAGGTTTGGAATACACTACTGGGGTTGAGGGGTGGTTGTGGGTGGTGGAGGCAGATTCAATCATGACATTTAAAAAGGAATTAATCAGTTAAGTACTTCCAAGTAAATATTTGCCAGGCTAAGGGGAGAAGTCAGGGGAGTGGGACCAGCTGAACTGAAATTGCATGGGATTGGTTTGGACTTGATATGCTAAATAACCTCCTCCTGCACTGGAATGTATCCATGATTCTATGAAGCTCCTTGAATTTTTGAACTTTGTGTGTCCTTTCAGTTTGAGAGTGGGCCATCACACTTCTGCCTTGTGCCTTCTGGATGTTTGAAAGTATTTGCTAAATCACTTGCTGCTGAATAACCAACTTCTGATGTGCTGTTTTAAGGTGCGGTATTTGTATGATTAGTTCAGTTGAGTTTCTGAATGATGGTGACTCAGGATATTGATGGTGGGGAACTCGATGATAGTAATGCTGTTGAATGTCAAAGGGAGGTAGGTAGACTATGTTGTCAGTGATAGTCATATCCTTGCACTTGTATGGTGTGTTGCTTGCTACTTATCAGCCTTTGTGTGAATATTGTACTTTTAGAGTTGTAGAGTCATACAGCACAGAAATAGACCTCTCAGCCCACCATGTCCATGCTGATAATCAAGTACCTTTCTATACTATTGCCATTCACCAGCGCTTGGTCTGTGGCCTTCTATGCTTTGGCGATTCAGATGCTCATCTAGATACTTCTTAAATGTTGTGTGTACCTGCCTCCAGCACCCACTCAGGCAGTGCATTCCAGATTCCAGCCATCATCTGGGTGAAAAAGTTCTTACTTGTATCCCCTCTAAACCTCTTACCCCTTACCTTAAACCTATGCCCTTAAGTTTTAGATATGTCTCCTATGAGAAAAAAATTCTTAATATCTACCCTATCTCTGTCCCTCCGTAATTGTGTATATCTCTATCTGGTCCCCTTCAGCCTGCAAACTACAAGGAAACAAACACAGCCTATCCTCATAACGGAAACACTCCATCACAGGCAACATGCTAGTGAATCCCCTCCATATTTTTTCCAGCACAGTCAGATCCTTCCTCTGACACAAGAGATTCTGCAGTTCTAAAGGGTCTTGACCTGAAACATCAACTGTTTATTTCCCTCCACAGATGCTGCCGTACCTGCTGAGTTCCTCCAGCATTTTGAGTGTGTTGTTCCAGATCCTTCCTCTAGTGTGGCAACTTGAACTGTACACAGTACATCAGCTGTGGCCCAACCAATGTTTTATAAAGTTGTACCAAAACTTCCTTGTTCTTATGTTCTATGCCTTGTGCTTATCTTTACATTCTAATCTACCTGTGCTTCTACCTTTAGGATCCTATCTTTATTAGTTCTCCCAAAGCACATCACCAGCAAACTTATCAAGATTAAATTCCATCTGCTATTGCTCTGCCCATCTTACTGACTGATCAATATCATCCTGTAGCCTACCATAATCCTCTTCACTGCCAACAATGCCACTGATTTTCATGTCACTTGCAAATCTATTAATCGTGAAACAAAAACTGAAAATACTCAGCATGTCAGGCAGCATCTGTGGAAGGGGAAATGATTAACGTTTCAGGCTGGGTTCACAAAATGTTGATTGTCTCTTCTTCCCTAGATGCTGCCTGACCTGCTGAGTGTTTCTAGCATTTTCGGTTTCTGTTTTGGATTTCCAGCATCTGCAGTCTTTTAGTTAACTTACTAACCATACCTTGTTGCATTCATATCTAAATTACTAATGTATATAACAAACAGTGGGAGTGGTAAACCACAGGCTTCCAATCAACAAAACAACCCTCCAGCATCATACTCTGTCTCTGAATACCAAGCTAATTTTTGGATCCAATTTGCTTCAGGTCCCACAGTATCTAACCTTTTTGGACCAGTTTTCCATGGGAAAGGCCATGTAGACTACATCAATTGCACTGTCCTTATCAATAAATTTTGTTACCTCTTTGAAAAATATAATCAAATTGATCAGACAGGATCTCCGCCTAACAAAACCATGCTGACTATCTTTGATTAATCTCTGCCTTTACAGCTATAGGTTAATCCTGTCCTTCAGAATTTTCTTCCAATAACTTCCCTACCACTGATATTAAACTCATTGGCCTGTACTTGCCTGACTTACTGTAACCCTGCTTACCATCTATAAAGTACCACATTTGCTGTCCTCGATTCATCTGGCACTCACTGTGACTAACAAAGATTTAAAAATCTGTCAGAGCCCCAGTAATCTCCTCCCTTGCCTTCCACAGCAGCTTGGAGTATATCACCTCAGGCCCTAGGGATTTATCCACCTTTAAGCTTGTTAAGGTAGCTCCTTTTTGGTGATGACGTATTCTACAATTTTACTGCTTCCCTCCCTGAATTTTCAAACTGCAATATCCTTCTTAGTGAATATAGATGAGAAGTACTCGTTTAAAACCTCACTCACGAGCCCTGGCTCCATGCAGAGATGACAGTTTGGTTCCCACTCTTTCCAATGTTACCCTCATGTCTGTAATGTAGTTATAAAATGTTTTGGGATTTTCCTTAATTTTGTCTGCCAGTGATATTTTATGCCCCTTCTCTACCCTTCTATTTTTAAAAGTACATTCCTACACTTCCTTTACTCAGAAAGGGCCTTTTCTGTTTTCAGTTCTCTAGACTTGCCACATGCTTCCCTTTCTTTTATCCAGCCCTTGATGTCCCTTGACATCCAGGGCTTCTTGACTTGTTGTCTGTACCTTTCATCCTTATGGGTACATGTTGGTCCTGAACTCTCATCATTTCACATTTGAATGACTCCCACATATTGGATGCAGCTGTTCCCAGTCTACTTTTGCCAGGTCTTGTCCTACAATATTGAAATCTGCTATCTCCCAATTCAGAACCTTAATTTCTGGACCATCTTTATCGCTTTCTGTAACTACCTTGAAAGTTGGGATTGTGGTCACAATCTCCAAAATGCTCTCCCATTTACCTGGCTGCATTCCCTAAGATTAGGTCCAGAGTTGCTCCTTCCCTAGTAGGAGTGTATGCTGCATGTTGACACAGTCTGCTTTATCAAGGGGTCATGTACAGAACCTAACAGTATGCAATCAACAGCAAGCATACCCTTTTTTGATGTTGTAATGATGGATGGGACATTGCAGAAGTAGTTGATGGTGGTTGGGGCCTGAAGAGCACTTGTGGCAATAACCTGAGGTAAGTGATCTCCATCAAACACAACTATTTTCTTCTTCAATGCCAGAAAAGACTTGAGCTGTTAGAACCAGAGAACAATACAGGCCCTTCGGCCCACCATGTTGTGCCGACCTTTAAACCACGCCTAATACTATCTAACCCCTTCCTCCCACATATCCCCCTATTTTAAACTCCTCCATATGCTTAGCTAACAATCTCTTGAACTTGACCAATGTATCTGCCTCCACCACTGCCCCAGGCAGCGCATTCCATGCACCAACCACTCTCTGGGTGAAAAACCTCCCTCTGATATCTCCCTTGAACTTCCCACCCATTACTTTAAAGCCATGCCCTCTTGTATTGAGCATTGGTGCCCTGAGAAAGAGGCGCTGGCTGTCTACTCTATCTATTCCTCTTAATATTTTGTATACCTCTATCATGTCTCCCCTCATCCTCCTTCTCTCCAAAGAGTAAAGCCCTAGCTCCCTTAGTCTCTCCTCATAATCCATATTCTCCAATCCAGGCAGCATCCTGGTAAATCTCCTCTGCACCCTTTCCAATGCTTCTACATCCTTCATATAATGAGGTGACCAGAATTGCACACAGTACTCCAAGTGTGGTCTAACCAGAGTTTTGTAGAGCTGCATCATCACCTCGCGGCTCTTAAACTCGATCCCACGACTTATGAAAGCTAACATCCCATAAGCTTTCTTAACTACCCTATCCGCCTGTGAGGCAACTTTCAGTGATCTGTGGATATGAACCCCCAGATCCTTCTGCTCCTCCACACTACCCAGAATCCTGCCATTAACTTTGTACTCTGCCTTGGTGTTTATCCTACCAAAGTGTACCACCTCACACTTCTCTGGATTGAACTCCATCTGCCACTTGTCAGCCCAGCTCTGCATCCTATCAATATCCCTCTATCCACAACACCACCTATCTTTGTGTTGTCTGCAAACTTGCTAACCCACCCTTCTACCCCCTCATTAAAGTCATTAATAAATATCACGAAAAGTAGAGGTCCCTGAACCAATCCTTGTGGGACACCACTAGTCACAGCCCTCCAATCTGAATGCACTCCCTCCACCACAACCCTCTGCTTTCTACGGGCAAGCCAATTCTGAATCCACACAGCCAAGCCTCCCTGGATCCCATGCCTTCTGACCTTCTGAAGAAGCCACCATGTGGAACCTTGTCAAACACCTTACTAAAATCCATGTCGACCACATCTACTGCACTACCCTCATCAATCTTCCTGGTCACCTCCTCAAAGAACCCTATCAGGCTTGTGAGGCAAGATCTTCCCTTCACAAAGCCATGCTGGCTGTCCCTAATCAGTCCATGATTCTCTCAATGCTCATAGATCCTATCTCTTAGAATCCTTTCCAATAGCTTGCCCACGACAGACGTAAGGTTCACTGGTCTGTAATTCCCTGGTACCTTTTTTGAATAAGGGGACAACATTTGCCACCCTCCAATCCTCCGGTACCATTCTCGTGGACAACGAGGACTCAAAGATCCTAGCCAATGGTTCAGTAATCTTCTCCATCGCCTCGCGGGGCAGCCTGGGGAATATTCCGTCAGGCCCTGGGGACTTATCTGTCCTAATATGTTACATTCTGGGAATATTGAGTAAATTGATCATTAGGTATGAATACAGTGGAGGTTGGGAAGGTTGAACCCTGAGAGCAGTGTGCTTGGTTTGGACATTTCTGTCATGGCAGATACTTTGTTGAAGTGTTAGGCTTGTGGAGTACTGGGGAGAATTTCTGGAGTGCTAGTATTGGCGGACTAGACTCAAGGAACTTTGGCAGTGGGGGTCGTGGGTTGGAAGAGTATCAGGGAGTACAGTGTTCTGAAAGATGGAGGAAACATTTTGAAGGATTTATGATTGGATTTGGGCTTTGCTATTTGGGACCATGAGGAAGAGGATTCAAGGATCTGGCAGAAGTATATTGAGGTGCATTGGGTATAAGGTGATTGGTTAGGAGGGAAGTCTTGAAGTGTGAGAGGAGTAAGAAAGGGCTCTTGTGTGCTGTAGGAGTTGGAGAAGAACAATAGAATGATCTGTTTCTGAGAGTAACTAATGGCATTTTGTCAAAGGTGTGTTAATACCAGATAAGAAAGAATGGTGCTTGGCATTGGCTGGCTGCAGATAGGAACCTGTGGGATGCTTAGAGTGATGTTAATGAAGAAGCATTTTTGGAAATTGTGTAACACTGTCATGCTGTGAAAAGCTGCATTCCCAGTTGTTAATGGAAATCACATACAAGTGGAAATAGAATTGAAATTTGAATCTTGTATCAAGTAGAAGGTGCAGTCAGATTTTCAGTTTTTTATTATGGAATAAGGGCACGACTTTTGTTAGGCTAGTATTTTTCGCCGTCCCAAATTATCTTTGAGAAAATGGGGTGGAAATGTCTTTGTGAACAGTAGCAATCCTTGTGGTGAAAGTCTACCCAAGTCTACAGCAGGGAGTTCCAATGATGATATATTTCCAACTCAGGATGGTGTGCGGCATGGAAAAGAACTAGGAGCGAGTGGTGCTCCTGTGTCCCTGCTGTCTATGTACTTCTATGATAGGGGTTGTGAGCTGGGGAGAAGCTATCAGAGAGGCCTTAGTGAATTACAGCAGTGCAAATGTAAATGGCACACTTTGAAGTTATGATGTGATGTTGGTGGAGGAAGAGAATATTTAGGGTGGAGGAGGGTGTGCTTTGCTTACTGAGCATTGTTTGACATCCACTTATCCAAACAAGTGGAGAGTACTCTTAACTTTTACCTTATGGGGCACGGAATGTCTTTGGGGGCTTGGGAAGTGAGTTATTCACTGCCTCAAGCCTGCCCTCAGCTAAAATATTTTGTTTGGTTGTTGCAGTGAAAGGTGAATCCTAGAATGGTGATCCTAAGGGACTCAGTAATGCCTTTGAATGTCAAGGGATGTAGTTCTTACCTACCACACCTGAATGTTGTCTATGACTTGCTGCATGCAAGTGTAGACTACTTAATTGTCCTGAGGCTGACATACAAATGTCTTTCTGTACATTAGGTATAACTCCAACCAATGGAGAGTTTTCTTCCCAATGCCTACTGGCTCTGGCTTTACCAGGAGTTCCTGGATGCCACACCTAGCCAAATGGTCTGTTACTGTCAAGGGCAGTCCCTTTGATTTTACTTCTGGAACTTAGCTCTTTTTGTTCATGTTTGGGCCAAGGCTGTAATGAGTTTTGGTGCACAACTTATCAGCACTACAGTCAGGATATCATCAAATCCCATAAGCTTTGCTGTATTCAGTTTCCTCAGGCATTTCCTGATATAGCAGAAAGTGAATTGAATTGACTGAAGAATGGCTTTGGTGACCTCAGAGAAAGGCTGAGATGAATCATCCACTCAGCATTTCTGGCTGAAGGTTGCAAATGCTTTGGCCTTGTCTTTGACACACAAATGCTGGGCTGTGCTTTTGTTAAAGATATGAGATCATCTTGGGAGCTTCCTCCTGTTAACAGTTTAATTCTCCACTATATAGTGACGTGGGAGGTCTACAGTTCTGATCTGAGTGCTGCTTTTGATGTTCAGCATGCACTTAGTCCTGTATTAGCTTCGTCAGATTCCCACCTCATTTTTAACTACACCTGGTGCTGATCAGTTATGCCTTTCTATAATCCTCATCTAGGGTTAGTGCCCAGAGTTGAATATAATGGTAGAGTGCTAATATACTTACAGGTCATGGTGAAATGCAGTAATACTGTTGCTGATGGTTGACAGCAACTCACGATTGCCCAGTTTTGAATTATCACGAATGCTTTAAATGATTTAAGTTTTCTGAAGAGGTGACCAAGAAGATTGATGAGGGCAGCATGGTAGAAGTCATCTACATGAACTTTAGCAAGGCTTTTGACAAGGTACCACTTGGTAGGCTAGTCCAGAAGGTAAAATCACACGGGATCCTGGGGGAGCTAGCCAATTGGATACAAGACTGGCTTGACGGTAGGAGACAGAGTTTGGTGGTAGAGGGTTGTTTTTCAGACTGGAAGATTGTAACCAGTGGTGTGTCGCAAGGATTGGTGCTGGGGTCATTGTTGTTTGTCATTTATATTAACGATTTGGATGAAAGTGTTGGTGGCATGGTTAGTAGGTTTGTGGTTGACACTAAAATTGGTGGTATAGTGGACAGTGAAGAAGGTTATGTAAGATTACAATATGATCTTGATCAACTGGGCCAGTGGTTGAGGAATGGCAGATGCAGTTTAATTCAGATAAATACGAGGTGTTGCATTTTGAAAATATAAACCAGGGCAGGGCTTGCACAGTAAATGGTAGGGCCCTGGGGAGTGTTGTGGAACGGAGAGACTCAGGGGTGCAGGGACATAGTACCTTGAAAGTGGTGACACAGGTGGACAGGATGGTGATGAAGGTGTTTGGCACACTTGGCTTTATCAGTCAGGATATTGAGTACAGGAGTTGGGATGTTATGTTACCACTGTACAAGACGTTGGTAAGGTCACATCTGGAGTACTGCCTACAATCTTGGTTGCCTTGCTGTAAGAAGGATGTCATTAAACTGGAAAGGGTGCAATAAAGGATGCACAGTGATGTAGATGGTAGCCTGTTTCCATGCTGTATCTCTGATTCTACTTGACTAGTCTATCAATCAACTCTCCCAATTTAGATGGAAGTCCTCAGATGTTCACAAGAAGGACTTTGCTGTGTGTATCTAAATCTGGTGCCCATTAATGCTATGTAGACCCTCTGGTGGTGTTCTTATTGTGATTTGATGTGGCAGTATGATACAGTTGAATGGACTGAAGACCAATTGAGAGGGCAATTAAGTCCAAGGGAATCTTTTAGAAATCCTAATGAAGCTACAAAGAGATGGTCATAGAATGGGGCAAAGGAACCAAAGAAATCTCTATCGGTAAGGGCAATGTGTACGTTTTCACTTTAACAAAATAACTATTACAATTAATTCTAGTCTGAACAAAAACAGCCTTGGTGCTGTTGAAGAGCTGAAGGATTTTTGAGTGATAAGTTCACAGCGTGTTAATAGCAGCTCTTAAGGTTGACAAGAGTAACATTGAACTAATACAAATCTAGTTTCTATCCTAAAATACGTAGAATATAAAACAGAGGGAATGCTGCACTCTGTATTGAGAGTTAGAGATGGTGCAGCATGATGTACCTATTCTGAGGAAATAGAAATCTGAAGAAAGGCTTGAGACATTTTCCTTTCATTAGTACAATGCTGATTATGGCTAATATGATTTTTAAAAATTGATGGGCAAGGTTGATGGAATCAGGCTATTTGTAGTGGTTGGGGAGCCATTGAGACAAAGTTAAGTGCAAGAGGTTTAACATAGAGTGAGGCATAATTTCTTCATGTATGTGTGAGGCCATGGGTTTCACTTCCAAGGTTAGTGCTTGAGGTAGAAACTATGTGGAGGGAAATATGGATTATGGACGGGTTGAGCTTATGGCATGTTCCCATGTTATAACTTCTGTGTATCATCATTTGAAATTGGTAAATTGCCTTATTATTGTCACATGTACTGAGGTACAGTGAAAAACTTTATTTTGCATGCCATCCATACAGATCATTTAATCAGATCAGTACATTAAGGTAGTACAGGAGCAAACAATAACAAAATGTAGAATAAAGTGTACAGTTACAGGGAAAGTGCAGTGCAAGCAGACAGTAAGGTGCAAGGCCACGATGAGGTAGATTGTGAGGTCAAGAGTCCATTTTATCATACAAGGGGACTGTTCAATAGTCTTATAACAGCGGGATAGAAACTGTCCTGGAGCTTGATGGTACGTGCTTTCAGGCTTTTTGTATCTTCTGCCTGATGGGAGGGGGGAGAAGAGAAAGTGTCTGGGGTGGGTGGGGTCTTTGATTATGTTGGCTGCTTTACCGAGACAGCGAGAAGTGAAGGTTTTAGTAAAGGAGTGGGGAACCACTGATTCTTCCACTGACAAAGGATCATAAATTATTTTTTTTTAATATGTAACCAGCTTAAGAGCTTGGGATATTTTGATGAGGAATAGTTGAGATAGAAACTAGTGCAACTTTTAAAAGATAAACATTCAAAGTAACGCAGAAGGATTATTTTGGATTCTTCTCGAAAAGAGCACAGTTGGAATAGGCCTAGTGACTTCCTTCTGAGCTGTAAATATTTATGACTTTAAAAAGGCCTGAGAAGAGACTGTCATAGCTGATGAAAGGTCTGATGGATTGTGGTAATTTAAGTGGAGAGTAGAACTCCTTGTTTTTGTTTGGAATCATGCTGGTACACAGCAGCCCGAGTCACTGGTGGATAATGCAAATCCATTCAATGGCTATGCTACATTACCTGCAGAGCACTCACCAGCAATATGGATGGAGTTGTAACAACTTATTGTGCATCCTTGATTAAATATCTTTGTCCACAACTGGGTTCTGTTTGGGGGAGAAATACACAGCAGTACCCATGAACAGCTGGCAGCTGTGGCAGGAGATGCCAAAATGTATCTTGGTGATCTTGCACTATGGAAGGGAAACACCACGTAATGGTTCCTGTTCTTGTACAGTATGATAATCAACTTGTAGTGTGACTGACTTTGTTTCATACTCTTACAGTTAAGCTGATTAATTGTGAAGTGAGTGCAAAATGGCTACCGACAGCGTTGAACTAACCGATCAAGCCATGAAGGGCACCTTTGTCAAGTTGCCGGATGGATTCAAAAGCAAGGTGGTGGAACATGTCAATCCAAAGCTGATCAAAAAGAAGGTGACAAATCCTAAGGTATGCATAAAAGTGAGCATTTTTTCCTGATCAAAAAAAAGTGCATGTGATGACTTAAAATGCTGACCGTGTTACACTTCAAGTGTTTGGCAATGGATTTTATTATCTTACCAGGTTCATTTGGATGAAAGGATTTCCAGGTTCGGAAGAGAGGTCTGGTGATAGCTTGGGAATAGTTATTTTCTACATTGTCATTGGTGTCAATCTTTGCAACATTGTACTACCAATTTTTCTCTGATCCCTTAGTGACAGCTATCTGAGCTAGCAACTTTTGAAAATTCTTCTTTCATTGAAACTACCCATTTCAACATTGGACTGACCCAGTCTGCTAACCTCTCCTCTATCAGATGAAAACATGACCCATGTTGCCCTTTACTGCTTACTGTGTAGTGCACATCTCTTTATTTAGGGATTCTCTAATGCTCCTGCTGCCCAGATTTCTCTCTTGCATTATTACCCCAACTCTACTGATTTTTTTTTTTATCGTATCTCTGATTACCTTGTCAAGCCCAGAATTCTGTGATCTTCACTGGGGACCTTAGCATATTCTAGCCCAAACCTTTTAAGTTAAATATGATACTTTTGTCTTCCAGTCAAAACCTGGATCTCTGTCATCAGGACACCATCAAAGGCCTACTCTAGGACCCTTTCAAATTGGTCATGGAATCTGTTTGACTTTACCAAACCCATCCTGGAGGTCTTCTCCATTTTACATCTGATATCTGTTTCCAGTGTTGCAGGCTTTTTTGTTGCTACTTAGCTGAGTTTGTTAAGAGTTGCTGATCGGAATCTGAGTACATCTTCTCAGCTTCTACTGCCTCTTTCCCTATCTCCCATTTTCTTTGTGTCCTCACTGAAATACCACTGACCAGTTGTCCCATCCTATGCCATACTCCTTCCTGAACTGTAACGCTAATACTTATCACCTTTCCTGAAATGTCTTTGAGAAGGTGGTAGTAAGCTGCTGCAGTCCATCTGATGGAAAGAACTCCCATCGTGTTGTTTGGTTGAGAATTACAGGAGTTGGTCCTCTGGCTGAGTTAGAGGATGTGTTAGGCCATGAGATTACAAATAGTGATCGAGTAAAATTCTGAAGTCTCTCCTGGATGCCTTTAGCCTCATTAGCTTGCCCAATGTGATTTCTCTCTTGATGGGGATAGTGTTTAATTGTTTCCCGATATTATTCAGTATTAATGGAATGTTCATATATCTTCTACCATAAGACTGATGCAAAATATCAGTTTAACTCCTCTTCGATAGAGTCACACAACATGAAAGAAGACACTTCATTCCCACCGAGTCCACACCGACCATCTTGTCTGCATAACTATTTTGCCAGCTCATTCTGTAAGGGGATTAAGTTCACTCGGACTCATCCTTTTTTAAAAATATACTTATTTTTACCTGTTTTGCTATTCCTCATTAGTTTGTCCTTGTGGTTGATTTTCTCTCTCTTTATTATTTTTCTTTGCCCTCCTTTGCTGGATTCTGAATTTATCCCAGTCTTCAGGTCTACCACTATCTCGCCACCTTATATGTTTTCTCTTTCAACTGAATACTCACCTTAACTTCCTTAGTTGGACATATTTTAGGGGAGGGCAAAACCAACTCTTTCCTCCTTACTAGGATATACTTCTGCTGAGGGTCATGACATCGCCTCCTCAAATGTCTGCAAATACTTGCCTGCTGCCTTTCCTGCTAATTTATCTGCCCAGTCTACCTGAGCCAACTCTGTCCTCAATCCAATGTGATTCCCTCTATTTAAGTTAAACATAGTTACTTCCAACCCGAGTTTCTCCTTGTTCGAGAATCTTTTTAGAAAATCAACATTACTGCATTAACTCTCTCTGCAGCCACCTTTTAATAAGAATCCTGGGGTGCAGGGTACCTATGCAAAGGAATTTTTTGGCTTTTAGTTTCTTCAATAGTTCCTCTTTACTATGATTTCCTTTTAAACTTCCTTATTTTCATTAAACTCTTCTCTCTAGTCATTTCTGCTCCATTTATTCCATCTTCTACAGTGAGGACAGGCACAAAATTCCTCATCTGTCTTGTTTTCCCCTGTAATAATTTCTCCTGCCTCTCTCTTAAGGGACCCACATGTATTTTTACTACTTTTTCCCTTTGCACATTAGTGGTAAGACTGTTAAGTCTAGAAATTGGATTAGAAATAAGTCATTTGCGGCTATTATTAAGTGTAAATCATGCATAAAAATTTGCATGTTCTAAAGCATTTGTGCCCATTATGAAATTGGGCTGGGTGCTACTTTCAGGATTCTTCCTGATGCTAGTGTCACTTCCCCATTGTATTTTGTACATGTAATGATGTCATCAATATGCTTGGGAAGTATTTCTGACTAACTGACAGAAATTGGCTCGATAGGTTGTGATAGGGGTAGAAGGGTGGGTTAGCAAGTTTGCAGACGACACAAAGGTCGGTGGTGTTGTGGATAGTGTGGAGGACTGTCGAAGATTGCAGAGGGATGTTGATAGGATGCAGAGCTGGGCTGAGAAGTGGCAGATGGAGTTCAATCCATTGAAATGTGAGGTGGTACACTTTGGAAGGACAGACTCCAAGGCGGAGTGCAAGGTTAATGGCAGGATTCTGGGTAGTGTGGAGGAGCAGAAGGATCTGGGGGTTCATATCCACAGATCACTGAAAGTTGCCTCACAGGTGGATAGGGTAGTTAAGAAAGCTTATGGGATGTTAGCTTTCATAAGTCGTGGGATCGAGTTTAAGAGCCACGAGGTAATGCCGTAGCTCTACAAAACTCTGGTTAGACCACACTTGGAGTACTGTGTCCAGTTCTGGTAGCCTCATTATATGAAGGATGTGGAAGTGTTGGAAAGGGTGCAGAGGAGATTTACCAGGGTGCTGCCTAGATTAGAGAGTATGGAGTATGAGGAGAGACTAAGGGAGCTAGGGCTTTACTCTTTGGAGAGAAGGAGGATGAGGGGAGACATGATAGAGGTATACAAAATATTAAGAGGAATAGATAGAGTAGACAGCCAGCGCCTCTTTCCCAGGGCACCAATGCTCAATACAAGAGGGCATGGCTTTAAGGTAATGGGTGGGAAGTTCAAGGGAGATATCAGAGGGAGGTTTTTTTACCCAAAGAGTGGTAGGTGCATGGAATGCACTGCCTGGGGTAGTGGTGGAGGCAGGTACGTTGGTCAAATTCAAGAGATTGTTAGATAAGCATATGGAGGAATTTAAAATAGGGGGATATGTGGGAGGAAGGGTTTAGATGTGGTTTAAAGGGTTGGCACAACATGGTGGGCCGAAGGGCCTATATTGTGCTGTACTGTTCTATGGTTCTATGAACCTATGATGTATTGCTGTTATTGGCCCTGTATATTAATTTGTGGTAAAACAAGAAGCATATTCTTCTGCAAGTCAGGAACTACATGTGATTTAAAGGGTCCTTGCTGGGACATTGATTTTATTTCCTGTTGACTGTGCCGTATTGCTTATCAAGTGATAACTTTTTACAGACAGATAGCATTGATAACGATTATGGTAGCTATCCACTAGATGCTGAGATTAATTGCCTCACTGATGTCTGTGGTAGTGAACCAGCACAGGGCCTGATTAGACTGCAGCTTAAAGATCAATGCACCATTGAACCTTTTGCAATCTTCCCCTTCCCCAATTTTCATGCTCTATTTTTCCCTCTCTCTGGTTTTCTCCATCATCCTCAATTCGTCCCTTTCTTTTCCTCTCCCCCTCCCCTTCACACCAGTCCCCACTGCCATATGACCCTTCACAGCAATCTTGTGATGATATTTAAAATTGTCTGTTTCCTACTTGATTCCATGATGTATTTCTCCTGGAAACCATTCCAAATAGGAACAGATATGCAGGCAAATTAGGGAAAGGTGTAAAAATAACAGGGTTGTTGTTGTGGGAGACTTCCACTTCCCCAGTATGGACTGGGACCTCCTTGGTGCAAGAGGTTTAGACTGGGCAGAATTTGTAAGGTGCATCCAGGATGGTTTCTTAAATCAGTATGTAGATAGTCCAATGAGAGAAGGGGCCATACTGGACCTAGTGTTGGGAAATGAGCCTGGCTGGTGACTGAGTTTTCAGTGGGAGAACATTTAGGGAACAGTGACTACAACTCCTTAAGTTTTAAGATAGCTATAGATAAGGATACGTATGGACCTTGCTGCAGAGTATTAAATTAGAGCATGGCAAATTACAAGAGTATGAGACAGGAACTAGGGAGAGTTAATTGGGAACAGCTGTTCTTGGGCAAATCCACGTGTGACATGTGGAGGGTGTATAAAGACCAACTGCACAGAGTACAGGATCGGTAAATTCCAGCAAGAAGGAAGGACAAGGATGGCAGGGTGAGGGAACCTTGGATGATGAGAGAGGTGGTGAATTTAGTCAAGAAGAAAAAGGAAGCGTATGTAAGGTTTAGGAAGCAAAAATCAAATGGAGCCCTTGAGGATTATAAAGAAGCTAGAAAAGAATTCAAGAAGGGGATTAGGAGAACTGGGGGGCCATGAAAGTCCTTGGCAAGTAGGATTAAAGATTCTATACATACATCAAGATGATATCTAGGGAGAGGGTAGGACTACTCAAGGATAAAGGAGGGAACATGTGCTTGGAGGCAGAGGATGTGGGCGAGGTCCTAAATGAGTACTTTACATCAGTATTCACCAAAGAGAAGGATGTGGAGGACACAGATCTGTGTGGAGCGTGCTAATATGCTAGGGCATTTTGAGATAAAGAAAGGGGTAGTGTTGGGTCTCTTGAGGAACATTAAAGTGGATAAGTCCCCAGGTCCTGATGGGATATACCCCAGGTTATTGAGAGAGGCAAGAGGTGAGATTGCTGAGGCCTTGACCAAGATCTTTGTGTCCTCTCTAGCCATAGGAAAGGTCCCAGAGGACTGGTGAGTAGCTAATAATGTTCTGTTATTCAAGAAAGGAAATAGGGGTAATCCTGTAAACTATAAACCGGTGAGTGTCATGTCGGTGGTAGGGAAGCTATTGGAGACGATTCTTAGGGATAGGATTTATGAGCATTTGGAAAACCATGGCCTAATTGGGGGCAGTCAGCATGACTTTGTGTGGGGCAAGTTGTGTCATTAATTTGATTGAGTTTTTGAGGAGATGACGAAGGTGATTGATGAAAGTAGAACAGTGGATGTCATCTACATGGATTTTAGAAAGGTGTTTGACAAGGTCCCTCATGGTAGACTCATCCAGAAGATTAAGACACATGGGATCCATGGTGATTTGGCTGTTTGGTTTCAGAAGTAGCTTGCCCATAGGTAGTGGTCGATGGGGCTTATTCTGGCTGGAGGTCCATGACTTGTGGCATTCCTCAGGGATCTGTACTGGGACCTCTGCTGTTTGTGATGTATATAAATGACCTGGATGAAAATGTGGATGGGTGGATTAGTAATTTCGCAGACGATACAAAGATTGGTAGCATTGTGGGTAGTGTAAAAGATTGCCAAAGGATACAGTGGGATATAGATCAGTTGGGAATATGGGTGGAAAAATAGCAGATAGAGTTTAATCTGGCCAAATGTGAGGTGTTGCACTTTGGGAGATCAAATGTAAAGGGACAATACATTGTTAATGGCAATATCCTTAAGAGTGTTGATGTACAGAGGGATCTTGGGGTTCAAGTCCATAGCTCACTGAAAGTGGCTGCACAGGTTGATAGGGTGTTAAAGAAGGCATATGACATGCTGGCCTTTATTAGTCGAGGCACTGAGTTCTAGAGTCAGGAAGTTATGTTGCAACTTTATAAATTTCTGGTTAGGCTGCATCTGGAGTATTCGATTCAATTCTGGTCGCCCTGTTGCAGAAAGGATGTGGAGGCTTTGGAGAGGGTGCAGAAGTGGTTTACCAGGATGCTGCCTGGATTAGAGGGCATGTGCTATGAGGAGAGGTTAGACAAACTTGGCTTGTCTTCTTTGGAGCTTTGGAGGCTGAGGGAAGACCTGATAGAAATTTATAAGATGATAGAGGCATAGATAGATTAGACAGCTGGTATCTTTTTCCCAGGGTCCAAATGTCTAATACTAAAGAGCATGCATTTAAAGTGGGGGGGGGGGGGGTAAATTCAAAGGAGACGTGTGGGCAAGTTTTTTTTTACATAGGGACCGATGGGTGCCTGGAATTCACTGCCAGCGCTGGTGGTGGAGGCAGATACGATAGAGATGGTTAAGAGGCTCTTAGATAGGCACATGAATGTGCAGAGAATGGAGGGATATGGACATTGTGTAGGCAGAAGGGATTAGTTTAGTTAGTATTTAATTACTAGTTTAATTAGTTGGGCACAACATTGTGGGCCGAAGGGCTTGTTCCTGTGCTGTACTGTCTTATGTTCTAAATAATTCAGTGAACTCTCCCTCCAAACCACTTTTGTCAATTTGATTTTCCTGGTCTAAGTGAAGATTTTGAGTCTACTATTTTTTCTTTCATTTTTCTACAAGCTTTTCCTTGATTTAACACTGGATTTAACAACGTTACTGCTATTACTGGTCCTGTAAATTACTCCTATAAACCGTCCCTTGTTATTTGTTAACTGCATTGATACCGATTCTACCTCTTGCATTTCTAAGCCAAGATCATTCCTCGCTATTGTCCTTGTGTCACCCTTTTATTGTCAGGGTACCATCCTCCACCACTCCCTGCATTTTAATTCCAACCCAGTTCCTCAAACTCTCTCTGCAGCATTTCATTCCTGGTTCTACCCGTTTTCATTTCCTGTAATAGAGTGGTAAAGTCCTACAGCACAGAAACAGGTCCTTTGGCTCCCATGTCCATGCCAACCATGAAGTACTCATCTTCATTAATCCCATTTACCAGAACTTGGCCTTGGCCTTCTATGACTCTGTGATTCAAGTCCCCATTTGATGCTCCTTAAAAATTGTGAAATTGCTTTCCTCCATCACCTACTCAGGCAGTGCATTCTAGATTCCAACCACTCTCTGGGTGAAAAGGTTCTACTTCAGATCCCATCTAATCCTCTTGCCTCTTAACCTAAAACTATGCCCTCTAGATACTTCTGCTATGGAGAAAAGTTTCCTATTATCTACCTTTTAGTGCCCCTCATAATTTTGTATACCTCTATCATGTCTACCTTTGGCCGCCTCTGCTCCAAGGAAGACAAATCTAGCCTCTCCAATCTCTCCTTGTATCTGGAACACTCCATCCCAGACAACATCCTGTTGAATCTCCTCTGCACCTTCTCCAATGCATTCATGTTCTTTTGGTAACCAGAACTATGTACAGTACTCCAGCTGTGGTATAACCAAGGTTATATAAAGTATCATAACCTCCCTGCTCTCACATTTTATACCTGGGTAATGAAGGCAAATATCCCATACACCTTCTTCACCACTTGATCTACTTGCGTTGCCACCTTCAGGGATCCTTGGACTTCTACAGCAAGGTTGCTCTGTTCCTCAATCCTGTAAGCTGAAACCTTGTTAGTCCTCCTAAAATGCATCATCTTCTACTCTATCAGGGCTAAATTCTATCTGCCATTGCTCTGCTTATCTTACTAACTGATGAATGTCATCCTGTGGCCTTGCTGTCTTGCTATCAATAACACTACTGATTTTTGAGTCATTTGCAAACATACTAATCATATCCTCTACATTCATATCCATATTGTTAATGTATATAACAAATAGGTAAGAGTCCCAGAACCAACCGTTGTGGTACATTACTGGTCACAGACTTCCAATCACAAAAACAGCTTTCCCCTATCACTCTCTATTTCCTATTACCAAGCTAATTTTGGATCCAATTTGCCAAATTGTCCTGGATCCCTCAAGTCTAATCAATACATTTTGTTACCTCTGAAAAATTCAATTAAATTAGCTGGAGAAGATCTCCCCCTACAGAATCATGTGACTATCTTTGATTAATCCCCACCTTTTCACCCTGTCCCTCCAGAAGTTTTACCAATAACTTTCCTACCACAGATATTCAACTCATAGGTCCCTGCTGCTCATCTTGAATCAGAGTACCACATTTGCTGTCCTCCAGTCATCTGGCACTCACCTGTGACCAACAAAGATTTAAAAATCTTTATCAAGCTGCTTGATTTGGAACAGTTTTCCATAACAAACTGAATAAGTAGTTGCTTATGTGAATTGCAAATTAACTTGACATTCAAAAATTCAGACCAATCTATCATCTTTAAAATCTCTCTTGGCTTTCAGCAATCCCAATAGTCCAGTTTGCACTCACACCTGAACTTAATATTGATGGCAAGATATCACAGTTGTGCCTAATCATTCTGTATCATTCCAAATTTTAACAACATTGAGATATTCACTGTGAGTCCCTTGCAACAACTGTGGTACATTTTTATGCAGAGCTGTGTCCCTTGTTAGCAAATGTCCAAACAGGGAATTAACCTGCATTTTTTATGTATGCGTAGTCTGTGGAAAATCAGTAGTTTGATTTCTTGAAGATTCTCTCCAATTATCTGTGTTTATGAGACACTCGTAGTTACAATTGTATTTGTTTACTCTCAACTGATTTTTCATCTAATGTATTGACTTTTTTTTAAAAAATGCTTTACCTGTACTCAACAATACAGTGGCACAAGATTGGATCTGTAATTTTGAAAACTTAGTTTATAGAAATGAATAATTGGCAGGTTTATATTGGTGAAAATTGGAACTAAATTAATTAGAAAGGATCATTGATGAAGACAGTGGAGAGATATTTGATACATTTCTGGTGCGCTTAAGATATGAGAGGATTTGATCTGTTGAAACATTGGCCTTGTGGCCTTTTCCTGCTTCTGTACCTAAATAAACCTTTGTTTTTATGTACTACTGAGGTTTTATATCCCTAAGTATCATATGGTTTGGTGAACTCTCCTCGCACCAGGTAAAAAACAATTGTATTGAGAAATAGAAATGTATTTTTTTTTGGATTTTGCACCTGATGCCAGCATCCAGTACTGTAAGGTTACAACCTTCCTATGTTTTGTTTTCATAAGCTTACAATATCACATTTTTTTATATAGCTGGAGGGATGGCACCCTGCTTTAAAATGTATATAGATGCTCTTGAAGAACCAACTGTTGCCTATTTTCTGGCTTGAGCCTAAAATTGATTTCTTGAACCTGGCAAGTTTTAAGCATCAATCGATCTCCACTTGTCACAAACAAGTTGAATTCTCAGGGTAACAGCTGTAATGTTTCCGATAGCTTTTTTAAAAAACACACTTCCTGATTTTTCTTTCAGCTGACTCCATCAGCATTCATGAGGGAGATGTCCCTTGATACAAAACAGAAGTTAGCAGATACTCATGAGATGTATCTTCCTCCCATTGTTGAACTTCTCGATATGACTGACACCACACTGCAGAAGGTACAGTTCATTATTCTCATCACATTTTTTGAGTGATCCTAAACTAAATTAGATCTGAGATTTTATGGAATCTTCTTTATAACCTTGCTTAATTTTTTGTTCAGTGCACTTATTTGGGATGCTTGCTATGATATGTAGCTAATTTTGTTACAAAATTATACTTTGCCCTCAGCAGGGCTAAGCCTGGCTCTCCTGGATTTATTAGTGCAGTGCACCTTGTATACTGTGAGGTGGTGCCTTGGCATGGATGTCAAAGAAATAAAGCCTTGTACTTTTCATATCCCTTTCAGAAGGTCACAGTGTGATGCAGAGCCAGTGAAGTACTTTTGAAGTTTAAGAGCAGGTGTAATATAAGAAAAATGACAACCAACTAACCCACACAGCCTGTCACAAATAGCATTGTGATGACCATGTTATCTGTTTAACTGATGCTGATTGATGGATCAATATCGGCTATAACACGGAGGATCCATGGGATATTTTACACTTGTCTGAAAACGTAGATAGAGCCTTGCTTTACATTTTATTTGAAAGACAGCAGCTCTGAGAGTGAAGTACTCCCCTGAAACTGGAATGTCAGCCTTGGAATGTCAACTTGTGGTAGTGAGACCTGACTCCCAAAATGTCATGACTCAGAGGCAAGAGGGCTTCCAATTGAGCCAAGGATGACAAGAGTTCAGTTATGCCAATTGCCTGCATTGTTCTTATGGAGAAGGAGAGTAATGGATTCATAATCTAGGAAATGTGCCTCTCTTTCAGTGTGGAAACTTTTTGCTTCTTGATTGAAATAAGCAGATGGTCAAATAGAAATGCAATGTGAGAAACTTAGAATTCCTTATGTACATGTGGGAATGTATGTGGCCTTAGTCCTGAATCATAAGACTTTATCTTGGAATTGACCCACTTTAGATCTTAATATCTGGGTTTTTTGTTTTTTTTTCCAAAGTTTACAATGAATATTGTAGCATTTCATTTTCATAAATAGCTGAATTTATCTTGACGAGGCACAAAATTATGAATCAAGTGACAGACCTTGATATCGAGGTAGCAGGCTGGAAGTTTTCGTTGTTGCATGTATGACCACAGTTGGGCATGTATGTGCTCAATGGAGCTTGAAGACTGTGGCTGGAAAAGCCCATTGTTGGATGTTCAGATATTTTTGGAGGGCTAATGGTGGTGGTGTGGAGTTTGCTTTGATCCCCAGAGCTTTACCTAAGTTACAGGAGATTGAGCATGACCTGGAGAGTACCTGTCTATGGAATCTGCAGCCTACTTAATTTCTTTTCCATGACATCAACGTAAAGTGGGTTTCTTGTTCTCTATCATTTCATTCTATGCTACAGCCCAAGACAAATCGCACTTCTAAAATGTGTAAAATAATAAAAAAAAAAGGGCTTTGAAAATTCCAGGAGAGGGATCACTTGGAATTATTTGATATATGGTTTATATTTTTGTCACATGTGCGGTTTAATTTACCCTGAACAGATTATTTTAGGAATCCAGACAAAACTCCATTTAGAGTCGTAGTCGTACAGAACAGAAACAGGTCGTCTAGCCCACAACGTCCATGCTGACCTTTTTGCCCATCTACATTAATCCCATTTGCCCACATTAGGATTGTATCTTCTGTGCCTTACCTATTTAAATATCTGTCTAAATATCTCTTAAATGAAGTGATTGTATTTGATTCCTCCAATACCTCTGGCAGCGCATTTCCAGATATCAACCACTCTCTGTATAAAAGTCCCCTTTAAAACTCCTCCCTCTCACCTTAAACCAATGTTGTTTTGAAACCCCTATCATGGGAAAAGATTTTGATTCGCTAAACTATCTATGCCTCTCATAATCTTAAATACTTCTGTCGGGTTACCCCTCAGCCTCCTTTGCTCTAGAAAAAGCAAGCACAGTCTATCCAACCTCTTCCCACAACTGAAGTCCTCCAATCCAGGCAACATCCTTGTGAATTTCCTCTGCACTTTGTTGCGATTGATGCAGTCTTTAGTTTGTTTTTGCATTGAAAATTCTATGTGGTTACATGGTGTTCTGCATTATTCACTGCATTGCTGAACCAACATTCAGGAACAGTTCAGTTTTTTTTCTTACAACACTGGGGCATTATTTTTACACTCTTCAGAGCTCAGGTTAAAGGCAGGGCATTACCAAGCTGCAAATGATGAGATGAATTTAAAAAAGCCTATAGATTGCAGGAGGGAAGAGTTTAGATTTTGATGTTCTGGAGAAGTACAAGTCAGTAAGTCTTGATTTGAACATGAGAGAGCAGGAAAGCAAAGAATTGCAAAAGAAAGCTCACACAATGGCTCTTGGAAAACTAAATATGTGAAATCAAATAACTTGTAAAAAAAAATGAAAAAGACAATTCATATCTATGATTAAAATCAAATGATTGGCTCAACCCTGAAGTTAGAAACTACTCCAAATATCCAGTATTCTTCTGTTACTGCGAGAAATTTGTTGCTCTGAAAATAGGAATGGGCTGATTGCTTTGGCCAAAGACAGCTGTTACAGTTTGACTGCAAAATAAATTCTCATAAGTTGAAATGTCATTTTTGATCTTGGTGTATGTCAGCTGCCAATGGGTGCTCACAGATGTGATTTATGTTTGATCATGCCATTTGTCTTGACTAGGCTCAATTTAATGAATAATGACATGCTTAATTGAGTTATTAAGGACAGTTAGTGGATTAGCATTTTTGCAACTTAAGAACTGGGCCTTGGCTTGGCTCCGTCAGCAGTGCTTTTTCTCACTGAGTCAAGGTAAACACAGCATAGGATGCAACCATGAATTTGTTGGATTGCCAGATTTTTGTCTTTCAGATGTCTTAAACTGAATGAAGCTCATTATGCTTGCTCAGAAGAACCATAGCAGTAATTTTAGTCAGCAAGGATCAGTGATTCAAGGGATAGGGTTTAAAAAAAAATGGACATTTGACCTTAACCTGTTGACAACTTCTGTTTTCTCAGCTTTCCCTGAGTAGAAACAGTACCAATGATCCTGTCCTTTATTTTTAATACCTTCTTTTTTCTTGCGACTTTGATTTAATTACTGAATATAGCCCAGCAATAATTCATTTTAATGAATTATAGAAGAAACTTCTGTTCAGCATGCCACGCAAATAGGCAATTTACATTGACAGAATTAGGCAGTACAGGTTATTTCCCAGATGCGAAGAAAATAATGATGAGAATAAATCTGGAATTGATTAAATCAATGCTGAGAAGATAATGATAAATAGGGGAAAATTACAGTTAGTCTGTTGCATTGCTTCTCAAAGGCAGTCAAATAATACTCGCATTTTCTTCAACCCGCTTGTCTCTGAGCTAGTGGAGGTTGACGCTTTGAGGAACTGGAGTCAGGGATGGGGTGATTGGATATTCTTCCCAGGGTAATGTTTGTGGGACAATCTGTTTGTGAGCTCCCTCCTTCTATAGGCCTCCCACACTCTTTTGGATCCCTTCCCTCCACACTCCATTGGGCTGGTATCCTCTCCTGGCACACTCTTGGGTCTCAATGTATGTTTCCACGCATGCTCTTCTGCCGTCACCTGGGGGTGCTCCCCTACCTCCTTCCATGCTTACTCTTGTCCCTACTGCACTCAGTTTTTACTCTGAACCTTCCTCTTCTCCAATCTCTCTTTCTCTTTTTATTCTTCCATCACTTTTTTGATTCCTGAGCTATTTCTCTATGAGGCCCAACTTCTTTCTCAGCGTGAAAAATAACATGAAAAAAACGTTATCCAGTATTATAGTTATTTACATGCAAATCGAATACCTGCAGAGTAGTGAGTGTGAGGATGGCAAGGGAGGAAAAGGAAAAGAGGAAATCTCAATGAAAAGTTTTGTTGCGAGGTTCTGCGAAGCTGTTATGAGAACATTTTTTTCATTAGGGCTGAGGGTGTCTTCAGAAATTCAACATACATTTTTGCATATTTCACAAAATTCACTAAACTTTTAATGTAATTTATTTGGATTCTATTAAAAAGGTTAAGATCGACTTCGTTTATTCTTTTAGATGCACTGAAACATTTCATCCGTGGTTATTCGTAAAATGTAATAACAGACAAATTTTCTGTCCATTTGTGTCCGATATTTTGACAATAGTTGCATTGTAACATAATTTATTTCCTGGAAAGAATTCCTTTGCTGAAATTTTAACATGCTTAAAATGTAATTAATACCATTGGTTATCAGGGCATTAACTATTTCAGTGACATCTATTGACAAGATTTTAAAAGTTTAGCACTGTTATAAAACTTTTCCTTGTGTGCTAAAATTTATTGCGATACTTTTGTGAGGTGAATCAATATGCTCTGCTCATTTTAAAATGTAGAAGAATTAATTCAACAGAGACCATAAGAAGTAGGAGCAAAACTAAGACACAGGTCCTCAAGTCTGTTCAGCCATTCAGTAAGATCATGACTGATGTAATTGTTGGCCCTAATGCCACTTTACTCCCCCATCTTCTTAATCCTTGGTTCTCCTATTGCTGGCATGGCCAAGCAATGGCTCTTTTAGTTCAATTGAGGTTCATGAAGAAGCTACAGCAAACACACTTTGCCCCTCTAAGTTTGAACCCTATGATGTACAGAATACATTGTAACTCTAATGTCAGCAGACATGTCCCAAAACATGCACTGATGAATGATTATAAAATGCACATGGCAGCATGCTTTGCTGGTAATATCATCGTGATGATGTTCAGTGTATGTTGCCACTTTAATCAAGGCACATGCATCTTGTAGTGTGCACTGGTGACCAGGCATAAAACAGGAGTATAATGTCGGATGGTCTAAGGACTGACTGTACTTGGGCACTGAGATGAATCTGGATGTTATGCTTGCAGTGTCCCAACAGAATATCTCTGCAGAGTAAAGGCTATTCCTAAGACTGAAGTGTTAACCCTTTGGTAATTTTGTGGGTGATAATGGCAATGTCTGCCTGCACTGCACTCTCTATTTAACTGTGGCACTATATTCTACATTCTGTTTTATGTATGGCATAATCTGTCAGGATGGAATGCAAAACAAAAGCTTTTCATTGTATCTTGGTACGTGTGACAGTACTAAACAAATACCAATACCATTATCAAATTAGTATGAGGAAGAAAACCACACATTTTTAGCGAAGGGGAGGATGATTTTGCATGTACTTTTAAATTTGATAAGCCACTGTTGTGCTTTTATGTGCAAAGCATCACCCATTCACTGCAAAGTGAGTATTTTGTTACGTCATTATAAAACAAAACACAGCAAGTTTATATCAGAATGTCCATTAGGATCAGAATTGAGGAAATATGTGGTAACTGCAATAAATTATACCTGAACAACCAATAGACACTAATGTTGTCTTTTGGAAAGAAAGCTGGCAGATCACCCAAAGCTGGTTTTGTTTTTCAAAGAATATAGCTCAGGCAAGATGTACCTATTCAGATGGAGAACTTTTAAAGAAGAATTTGTAGAAGAGATTATAACTTTAGATACAAATAGGGCTGGCATGATAATGTAGCAGTTAACATAACGCTATTACAGTGCCAGTGACCCAGGTTCAATTCCCGCCACTGTCTGTAAGGAGTTTGTACGTTCTCCCCATGTGTCTGCGTGGGTTTCCTCTGGGTGCTCCGGTTTCCTCCCACAGTCCAAAGACGTACAGGTTAGGAAGTTGTGGGCATGCTATGTTGGCACCGGAAGCATGGCGACACTTGCGGGCTGCCCCCAGAACACTCTATGCAAAAAGATGCATTTCATTGTGTGTTTCGATGTACATGTGACTAATAAAGATATCTTAAAAATCTTTAAAAAAAAACCCACCAAACTTCAAGTACTAAGAGCAAATTCCAATTTCACAAAACACTCCCAGATCAGTGCTTAGGTTGCAAAGGCAGCACAGTGGCGCAGCTAGTAGAGCTGCTCTGTCACAGTTCCAATGACCCAGGTTCAATCCTGACCTTTGGTGCTGGCTACGTGGAGTTTGTATGTTCTCCCTGTTTCTATGTGGGTTTTGTCTGAGTGCTCCGTTTCCTCCCTTAGCCCTAGGCATGTGGGTTGGTAAGTTAATTGTCCAATATAAATTTCCCCTAGTGTGTAGGTGAGTCGTAGAATCTGGGGAGAGTTGATGGGAATGTGGGAGAGTAAAATGGGATTCCTGTAGGATTAATGTAAATAGATGGCTGATGATTGATGCTGACTCCACGGGCCAAGGGGCCTGTTTCTGAGGTGTTTGACTCTATAAAACGCAACAGGCAATACCTGTTCTACATGTTTCCATGGATAAAACTGTGATAGAAGAAATGTTGGACTTAGTAGCACTAAAAAGATCCTGTGGTGTTTAATGAAGAAAGCACTTGACAAATCATTGAAAAATGCTGATGTACAGCTGCATGGATCTTTCAGTGCTGCAAATGATAGAGCACTTGCAGTGATAGGAAAAATATAGGCCCCACTGGAATATTGAAATTTCTAGAATTTCTCTGTTCATTCCATTATTTGGAAACATTCCTGAAATAAAAAAAATTCCAAAAAATTATCAATTTCATCCACTCAAATGGGATGATTGGCTTCAAGATCAGAATATTCTTGTTTTATAAACAAGTTGCAGCAAGACCTCCATCCCTTTTGCTTTTAAGGCCAACATTCCATTTGCCTTACCAATTACTTGCAGTTCCTATATGCTAATGTGCTTTGTTGCTTGTACACGGACAACAGTTGTCTGAATGCCAACAGTCATCAGCCTGACGTCATTCAAGAAACGTTTTACTTTTCTACTCATCCCATTCAAAATGTATAACCTTGCATTCCTGCATGTATTCCACCTGCCATCTTTTTACCCCTTTGAGACTTTTGATGTTGTCCTCACAGTTTACTTTCCTATCTTTTTAGATATTGCCAGAAAACTGGGATAAAATTTACCGAGTCCCTTTGTCTAAGTCATTAATGTGAATTGTAAATGGATGAGGCCCCAGCAGTGATCCCCGTGGCTTCTCACTAGTAAAAGCTTGATCGTCTGAAAAGTGTGCCAGTATCTATAATCTCTGTTTTCAATTAGGCACTATTTCTCTCCATAAAACCATGCTGATACTGACTAATTACATTCAGAGTTTTTTTTTAAATGTCCTCTCACCATTTCTCCAATAATAGACAAATATTTTCCTGAGGACAGATGTTAGATTAATTAGACTGTAGTTTCCTGCTTTGTTTTTCCCTTGTTTCTTGAACAGGAGTGTTACATTTGCAGTTTTCCAGTTTGCTCGGCTGGGTCCAGAATCCAGGGAATTTTGAATGATCACAATCAATGCCCCCACTGTCCATGCAGTCATTTCTTTTAGAACCTTGAAATGCGGGGCCAGATGTCCAGAGGATTTGTCAGACTGTTATTTTTCTTGGTACTTTTATTGTTTCATCCCATCCTCCTTTTGCCATCCTGTTTTGTACAATTTTGGGTATGCTTTTAGTGTCTGAGCAGATTGGAAAACTGCAAATGTAACACTGCTGTTCAAGAAATGAGGGAAGAATAAGTAGCAACCTATAGAGCAGGTGCTCTGTATGGGCCTTTGCCGTAAATTTGTTCCTTGTGAGTGGCCCACACTATGTCTTAACTAGAGAAGCGGGTACAGTTTCAGTGAGGCATGGTTAGTGCGCAAAAGTGATGCACTAAATGTTAGAATTTCTAGCTCGCTGTACCTCCAGATAGAAAATTCAAGGAAAAGGGAAAATTATTAAAATTAGATCTAGACCATTCAGGAACGAGCAAGATGCCAGAGATTAGAAGGTTAATGACGTGGAACTGGTGTTCAAAAAGAGAGAGACGGATAGACCAATTAAATTCAGGCCAGTCAGCCTCATGTTAAAACTGAGGAAAATGTTGGGGAAAAAGTACTGAGAGATGGCAAATGGTCAGCATTTAGGGAGGCATAGATTAATCAAGAACCGTCAGCATTGATTTTGATAAGGGAAGGTCACGTCTGACTCACTTAATTGAATTCTTTGAGGAGGAAACTGAGTGTCAATACAGGTTGTGCATTTGATATGGTGCACATTGATTTTAGCAAGGTGTTTGACAAGCTCCTACAGAGCAGATTGATGTAAAAGTCCTTGGGATCTAAGGAAAAGTAGAAAGTTGGATTAAAAATTGACTCGGTGGGAGAGAGTAATGGGTAATGTTTGACAGTGACCAGAATGTGTGGGTAGTAGGTTGCCCAGGGCTTAGTAGTAGTCCTTGCTTTTTGTGATTTGGACTTAAATGTAGAGGCAATGATTAAAAGTTTGCTGACGATAACAGAATTGGCATTGTGTTTGATAGTGAGGAAGGAAGTTCTGGGCCAAAGGGAGATTACAATAGACTGCTTAGGGGGCATAAAACTGGCAAATGGATTTTGATCTGGGGAAGTGTGGGGTAATTTAGGGAAGTCTAAACAAAGCAAGAGAACACATGATAAGTGGTGTGATAATAAGAAGTGTAGAACAACAGGAGAATCTTGGAAAGTGTGTCCCCACAGATTCCTGAAGGTAGCTGTATAGGTAAATAAGGAGGTTTACAGGATATGCAGGCTACTTGCCTTTATTAGCTGAGGCATAGGATACCAGAAATGTTAATTTTGTTTCTTTCTTCACAGATGCTTTCTGATCTTCTGAGTATTTTCCACAATTTCTGTTTCTATTATCATTGAATGCAAGATTAGGAGGTCTTGCTAGAACTAAATCAGTCAGGCCACAGGTAGAGTACCCTGTGGAGTCTGGTCACTATACCACATGGAAAAAAAACACTAGGCAGTGCAGAGGAGATCTGAGAGGGAAGGAGAATTATAATTGTATGGAGAGAGAGGCTAATAAAAGTACCAGAATGGCCATTTGAAGAACTGTAACCTTCAAGGCTGTGCACAATGAGCTTAGAAATGAAATCAATTGAAAGTCCGTATTGGCCAGCATGGACAAAGCAGTCTGATGGCCACCTTCTGTGCGTTAAATTTCTATGATCCTGAAGCATCTGAAATATTTGTCTCTATCATTTCCTATATCTCTGTCACTAATTCCCAAGTGATCACTATCAGGACTTCTCATGCTATCAGTCACTCTTAATTGTCTTGTTCCATGTTTTTTTTGCTGAATTGAAATTTTAATCACCAACCATTGTTTCTTGATCATTGCTGGATGTAGTAAACTGGTCACAATGACTAACTGGACCATAACCTACATATGGGACTCGATTCTTATCCAAGGATTTATTTAGACTTTAGTACCCCAATTCCAGAATTGTTGCCATCGTGGAATAATTCTAATGTTTTATATGTCTGCTTCCAGTTTGCCTCTTTGCTTTAATTTCCACAATACATGCTGATTGACATCAAGGTCTTTGGTTGTTTGGCTGTTTTAGTCTGGATGGTTACGGGAAGTTCTGGTTTGCTGTATCAACCATTTGCTACATATCATGTACATACAGTTCTGGATACCTTGAAACTTGCATTTTGATCTTCCTTTGAATTGTCCCATCATTCTGGTCGTAACCTAAATAGGATTATTAAGCTACGTGAAATGAAGAATCATCAAAAGATCTTTGTAAAGCTGCTGCTGTGTCAAACTGTTGTTTTACTGTGAAATATTTTTAATTTGCTGCTTTGCTTTCTTTAATTCACTATTCGTTGCTGTTCTCGCTGTAATAACTTCTGTCATTACATCATTAATCAAATTCCTTCTCTTCTGCTTCGCTTGTGGGCTTTGAATTATGACCACAGTAGGATTCAAAGTTTACCATCTTTCTGCTTCAAACTAGCTTGTTAAATCTTTGAATTCCCACAAATCCCTCATATTTTCACAACATTAAAAATTTTTCATCACTCATTGCTGTACTTTGTAAACCATTAGGTGTCTCTTTTACACCAAACTGGACATTTTACCTTTTGTCAAATTTAAAATAACTGGAATTGTCTGGAAAAACTGCATCTGGATATAACATCTGCTAGTTGGGACCAATACCAGACCATTTTCTAATGCTTCTCACCCTCCTTCTCTTCCACCCATTTCCAATAGCTTATCCACTGCTTATTCTCACAGATATGCTTTACTGCAAGCTACTGATGCAACCACATTGGGAACAATTGACTTATGAGAACCTTGAAGGCAGCAAAAAATCTTTCAGCATTTGCTACCAACTTCCTCATAGACATTTTCAGTTTGAGACAGCCTCAGAAACCCGTGTATAATCTTAGAAACAGCCAAAGTTAATTAACTAATCCATAAAGTGTTAATTATTCCTTTTAAACACTATCGGTTGGGTATCTTTTCAGCTGTTTAAGGCAACAGTGCATGTTAGTTGCTGTCATGATCTATCTGCCCTACGTACCTCTAGGGGACATTTACAGCTCGTGTGTGAGTACCTTCACCAATGTGCATCATTCATGGCAAAAGTGTCTGTGCTTGCATCAAATGTATTTTTGTCCCACAAAACAGTTGTAACATTGTAAACAACCATTTCTAATTTCACATCCAAGGTTTTTTATATACGAGGGTACCACAGGGATGAAAATAAAACACTAGGAGCAAAGGTTTCTTACAGGACAGTAGATGAAAGGGAAAGCCACTGCTGAATAGTAATGTTCAGACTAATCTACTCTGATGTGCTGTTCAAGCAGAAAAGCACAAAACTGGAGACCTATATGATTTACAGCTTTCACTGATACTAGAAGGTAACAGTTTAACAATAGGAATAAATACAGAAAATGTTGGAATCACTCAGCATGTCAGGCAGCGTCTGTGGAAATAGAAACTGTTACTGTTTCGGGTGAAAGATCCATCAGAACTGGGAAAGAGATTAAAAAAATTTTAGTTTTAGGTTGCAGAGAGGGGGGTGGTGTATGGATAATACAAAGGGAACGTGTCTGTCAGATATCGTATTCACTTTGTCCTATCCATCTTGCCCACCCCCATTGCTTTCTGCAACCGAAAACTAAGAATCTTCAGGCTGTTTCTCTTTCCATAGATGTTGCCTAACCTGCTGACTGTTTCTGGCAATTTTTGTTTTTAAAACCGATTTTAGCATCTGCAGAATTTTGATTTTTCACTTAAAAATAGAATGGAAGGATGAATTCATTTTTTGTTGCTGTTGTTTACCGTCCTACAACAGAAGTATTTAAATTTATTTCCAACAGACAAAACTTGAATCAAAATATGAGAGAAAGTTGTGAGTAAGAAGCTTTTACTGAGGCCATTGCTTTCCCAGATTGATTCCTGTGCTGTGTAGTATGGTTTTAAAAGACCATTTGCTGGGTTAAGCAAGTATATGATCAGGTTAAACTTGAAACTATTGTCAATTACTGTTGAGATACCAGATTTCTAGTTGATGTTGAGGATAATCGTACCCTGAGGTAAGAGATAGCAATCATGAATTGTCTTCTGTCGGTGAATAAAGTTGACAGCTCACGATCGATCAGTGGGCCTTTGTCAACAGATTAACTTGTGATCTACATTCTGATGTAGCCTTGAATCTGATCTGCTGACAACAGATGACTTTCAATCATAGTAATAAGCATTTGATGTATGGAGTAACCAAGCAGTGTACCAGAAGAGAAAACTATACACTGCACGTACTGATCAGATAACTAAAATGGATAGGGGGAAAATTTCAATATTGGCAATTATTATGACATTTTCAAATTGACTGGCAAGCAAAGAATATAGATTTTAATCACAAACTATAATGGATTTCATTTTTTTTGTTAATGTTAGAAATAAAAAATACATTTTAGTGAAATTTAAAATTGCAGTTCAATACGTTACTTTTGCTCTGTATTTTGTTGTCTACATTGATTGGATTGTAAATAAAACAAAAAGAAATCTGTATAATTCTTGCTATATAGCAGGTTGTCTGCATCTTTTTGAGTAATCCCCAACTTTACAGGCTGTCCACCTGAACATTACAACTAATCATGCTCATTCCATGGGCGAAGGCATAGATAAGTTGTACTCTATTGCTTGGAAATTAGATTCCACAAGGCCATTTTTTTATTTTTCAGCACTATGCAATGGAAAATGATTGTAACCCAGGGTGGAAACCTATTTCTACATCATAGCACGCCACATGGGAGATTCAACCAGGCACTTCTGGTTATGATGTATACTTGTGCATCTGATGTATTTTTGGTATCAGATACCTAGCTGATGACATCAATCCTCATGCATCACCTTCCTCCAGCATTGCTGGTATAAACTTGATGGTGCTGGTCTAAGCGACGGCTGTGGTTTGACAGTCATAAAAGCAGGCGACTTTGTACTGTGAGTTCTGTAGCCATGCCATTTAAAGGACCATTCGCATTGACACATGGGACTTGTGCAGCTCACTGGAGCTTGTTCTAACAGACAGGAAAATAGGCCATCATTGCAAACAATTTCATTTAAAAAATGGTACTTCCATTGTTGGGTCCTTCTGTGGTGATCTGATTGACAGTGCCTTTTGAATGGGATCTTTGTGCAGGCATCACAGACAATGTCTGAGACCCTAACAGAGGAGGTAGAGAAGTGCACACACTCAAAAGATCCTACAGCCTTGGAGTTCACAGGGACACATGCTCCTATCTCATCCTGCATACAGAGTGATATGGAACATTTTGCAGACTGACATTCATACATGCCTGTGTGCCTGGTCAGCTGTGCCCAAAGAGACCAAAGCCACCATCGCTCTTAACTCCCTCTCATTTCAGGCGGCTATGCCATAACTTAGTTTTCTGCTCATGAACAAGATACGGGACATATATTCAAGAGAAGGGACTTGCTCTGTTTTTACTTCAATGGTGAAGAGTGGCTACAATGAAAGCCATGGCATAGCTAGGGCCCTAGTGAATGAGATCCTACTGCCTGCACTAGTTGAGTTGTGCAAATCTGCACAGTCATACAGCAACCTTACACAAAGAACAACTGCAAAAGGAGGAGGGACCACTGCCGTTTGATGGATGAGGATGACTCTGAAAAGGAAAAAGGAACAGCATGAAGATTAAGCATAGCCAGGGGAAACTATGCTGATTTTGTCATTCGCTGTAGGAGGGAGGCCTTAGATGTTTGGATATCTAGTGAGGAACAACTTAATAGCCAAGGGATTTGCATAGCCTTACCACTCCACTCTCATGCAGCACTTGATTGGACTCCATATGGCTAGCCAGCATAACTTAACTAACAATTTTCAGCAGCCAATTGATGAACCAATTGTACCTAACTAATGACTCTCTCATGAGAAGGGAGATGAAATAGTTCCTCACTACTAAAGAGAAGAAAATCATGACCTCATACTATATATCACATAGTTGGCAGCAATATCTCAGTCATGGATTCACATTTTGTGCCCTCAGAGCCTGTTCTTTGATTTAGTACATTTTAATGATGGGTTACAAAGAATTTCACCACAGAAGTGCCTTGATTGAAAGGAATATCAAAGAAAATTCATCAAGAGTACTTTATATAGATACAACAGCTGTGTCAATAGACATGAAGGGGCATTTCCTAATACAGATAAGGTCCTGCCATCATGGGATCTTAAACAATTCCATCGATATCAACAGTAAGAACATTTTCCTTGAAAGATGACTGCCTTCTTACAAATAGCCATCACAGTTGATGTGATTAAGTTGATTTCTTAATTAATGGCAGTCGGCACCTGCAGCATAATGGGCATCAGTTTTTCTCCTTGAGTTAGTGTGAGTATGAATACTGGACTAGGCACAAAGTAACCTAGAGCTATGGTGCCCTAGCTTGGCTAATGCAAGGAAGGCAGAACAATGCTCACCAATGCATAAAGTCTCCCTGGAAAGACAATTTTAATACAAATGCTTTAGGTGAGATTGTAGTGAACTCGAAGCATGAGCAGTGATCTTCATACCTTTTATTACCTCTGGCTTGTAAATGTTGCCAGTGTTCACAGATAGGTATGTTTAGCTATTAAATGTTCCCGGCTGTTCAATTTGTTCAGTTTGTTGGTAGGTATCAAAAGCTGATGATGTAGCTAGAAAATAAGCTCATAACAGTGCTGGGATTATTTCCTGGTGTGACTAACCACGAAACACTACTTGCTATGTCAATGAATTTGATTCACCAGGGGTTCAATCAAATACAAGACTCTTGCAGTGCCAGTGAAATATGGAATTAATATATTTAACTAATGAATTACCCTGGTTCACTCCAGGCAGAACAAAGTAATCAATAAAAAAACGAGAGTTTGATTTTGTCAGGTTGGGTTTTTGTCAATTGTCACGTTCTCATTAGGCAGTGTGTAAGCAAAGTATTTACAGACAGGAATTGGGTTTGAGGGAAAACAGAACAAATTGTTTTAAAAGCCAATTAAAAAGAGCATTGTAAATTAACGTTGTGAAAATTGTTGGCATTAACTAACAGTGAAATGAAAGATGTGACTGTAAGCTCTCAGATGTTCGCTGGCACTATAGTGGTGGGGTCTTCAGGACTTTATGGTGGGCCTTCAAGTACGGCCTTAAGGAAGTAAATGCCTAGAATTGCAGCCTTCAGCTAAAACTCATTCAATACACATACCTGGAATGTTACTGCTGCCTTAGAGAGGAAAAGTCATAATTAATGTTCCCATACCAGAGAATATTTAAAATTTTCTGCAGTTTTGTCGGCTGTCTCTGTTGAGATGGCACGCATGACAGTTTGCATTGCAGAAGTCAAGAAGAGCTCTACTGGTCAAGTGGGAGCCTTCTGTGTTTGGAAAAATGTGACTTGTGCATTCGGATGTGGAAGGGGCACTTGGCTGGAGTGCAGGGCTCCCAAATGTCCATGCATTCATAAAAGGCACTTCTATTCCCACAGACCTCTCTCTGCCAACATCCTGCCGCAAGTTGCCACTTCTTTTGTTCGATGTCTTTCTCCAGCTTTTTGATCAATTATGATCTAATGAACATGGACTCCTCCACCTGCCCGTCACCCACACCCTCCTCCCACTGGTTCCCCTCCCCACTGTTCCCATCTGCTGTCCCCACCTCCTTCACCTGATTCCATGCTGCACCTTCCTCATCTGTCAGACTCCACCATCTGCAGCCCTTTATCACCCCCACTATCACCTCCCAGCCTCTGTCACTATTTTCCTCCCTGACCCCCTCCATCAGCCTATCACCCCTCCTCACCTGGATCTACCTGTCAGCTCTTGCCCCACCCCTTCCCTTCACCTTTTTATACTGACCATCTCCCCTCTATCTTTCAGTCCAGATGAAGGGTCTTGACCCGAAATGTCGACTGTCCATTTCCCTCCACAGATGCTGCCCGACCTGCTGAGTTCCTCCGGCATCTTGCTTTTTGCTTTGGAACCATTTCTGATTTTTGCAGCCATTCTTTTGGCATTTCTGGCCACTTAGTTTTAGGTGAATTTGTTGAAAACCACCTGGGGGTGTGATGACTGGAATCCCAGTCTACTTGACATTTGTTTGGCAGAAAGTTTTGCAGCACCTTGCCTTGACTGCAGGAGAGGTTTGCCTCACTCAGAAACATCTGGTTAATGCCATAGTAATGTGCATTCTGCGTAGCTGTGTTTTTTTGAGCGTTGCACAGGCAGATTTTTAGCCCTCAGAACTTGCCCCTTTAAATCTCCTTTAAATTTCTCCCCTCTCACCTTAAACCTGCGCCCTGTAGTTCTGGACTCCCCTACCCTGGGCAAAAGACTCTGACGATCTATCCTATGTATGCCCCACGTAATTGTGTAAACCTGTGGGAGGAAGTGCACATGGTCACAGAGAAAAGGTGCAAACTTCACACAGACAGCACTGGAGGTCAGGATTGAACCAGGGTGGCTGGCACCGAGAGGCAGCAGCTGGACCAGCTGCACCACCAGGTAAGGAAATTTGCCCAGGACTCTCACTTCAAGCCTTGCTGAAAATTCACATTTGAATAAGAGCAGAGTCTGAAAGGTTTTCAACTGTAATGCTCCAGCCATTGACCTGTCAGCACAATGTTTAGGGTTGAACACTTAGAATAGTTTAGTGAGCTCAACCAGCAATCATTAGAAATATACCTCACCAAGAAGATAAGGCAAACAGAGTCTGGGGAGACTTGATGGAATCAGGAGACACAAAAACATACTGAGTATTGTTATCAATCAAATCTGTCCAATAAAATCATGCATCTCTTGACATTTTTTTCCCTTTATAAACTTGTCATCAATGAATAAAAAACACTTTGCCAGAAAACAACTTTTGAAGAAATTTATATACACAACTAAAGCAATAAATCATCAAACAGCTTGTCTTGACAAACTAACAGTGATGGGTAGTGCTTGCTGTATTGAAATGAAATAATACAGAAACCAGATGGATGTACAACTAGACTCAGAAACCCAAAAGTTATTGCTTTAGGTGCAGCATTGGACAAAATGACATCTCGCTGTTTGCTTCAGCACCAAGATGAAGGACGTGAAGTTCCTGAACAAGCATGGTAAATGTGAACTCAGTCTTCCACAAAAAGTTAAGTAATTTCAAGTCCAAGTACTCTTTTAACAACCTGACAGCCTGAAAGTACTTCACTGTCCACAAGGATGCATGAACCCATTAGCAACCACTTAGGTTGTAGACCTGTTGCTTAAAAATTCAGTAATTCCCAAGGCCCAAAGCAGTGGACCTTCCAGATGACTCATTAAAATGATCCTTTACTCCAGTGTCATCCTGGAGTGCACAAAAAAACAGCAGGAGGGGTGCTGTGGGCCAGACTGGGGAGAGGTGTGTGTGGGGGAAAGGCGTGGTTAGTGGTGCTGGACTCGGGTCATGGATTGGGACCGGGGAGGTCAGGAGATTGGTGGGTGAAGTGTCTTTCTGAGGGTTATAGGGGTGCTGGAGGGTTGGGGCTGAAGGAGTGCAGGTCAGTCATTAAATTTAAGGGGATCCATGTGATTTTGGGTTCTGAACTGCTCCAGGAGTCCCCCTTCAAATTGTTCAGTTGCGGATCAAGCAACAGCACTAAGAGCTGGTTGTTCTGAGAGCATCCAAAGGTAGGGCCACCTCAGAACCCCATTGACTCATTTCCCCAACAACACTCCAAACAAGCGTGACATGGAGAGTGGAAAACAAATAAAACAGCAGATGCTGAATCTGAACCATAGACAGAAATGCTGGAAAAACTCAGCCAGTCAAGCAGCATCTGTGGAAAGAGAAACCAGTTAATGTTTTGGGTCAGTTCTGACCTGAAATATTAACTGGTATCTCTATCTCGACAGGGACTGCTTGACTGGCTGAGTTCTTCCAACATTTCTGTTTTTATTATATGGGGAGTGATGTTTTTAGGTACATGTCATAGGCATCTATCATTGGCCCAAGCATGATTCACTACCAGAAGTACCCAGTCAGAATTCCAGGGGCATGACTTGACCTGGAAATGATCATAATTATATTTCAATCCAGGAAAAAAGATTTTCATATTCATAGAGTTGATCAAAATAATGTTGCATAAATGATCTTTTAAGCCATTCCGTGTAGGTATTGCCAACCAACCTTCCCAGCATTCTATACTATAGCATGTAGGAGGTCACATTTCTTCAAATTTTAGTTTCAAACATAACATCTTTTGATTTTTTGCCTTTTCCTTTTCTATCAGTTTATTTTCTCTCATTCCAATCTTTCTTTCTCCTCTTCTGCACCTGGTTTGACAATTAGTTCACCTATTGTAAATTGTACTTCCATCTCAGTCATTAAGTCATGACTTTCACTATCATTGTTTCACAACCCTTCAAAACCATCAGCTAAAGTTGCTTGCTCCATTCACTGAAGTCCCAGATTTCCTTGCTTCGTTGTTAATAAATGCACTTACTATGCAATTTGCTATTCAAAAAAAATTAAAAATCCAAGCATGCAAGAGCAAACCTTACAGCAGCATATTCAATTAGGTGCCTGTTGTAGCAAAATGTGGCCTGTTGTTTTGAGGTCAAGTGAGCTAATTCAGTTCTAATCACCAAAATCTCAACAGTTGCTGAATTTGGGTTATTTTTCGAGATAGATGACACATGCTTTATGGCAAAAATCTCCAAAATAAAAGTCAAAATAGCAACCAAGGCACACTCTTATGAATAAGCATTCTCAGCAGATTGGGCATGCTTCCCAACGTTCTTCACAAGGAAGTTTTAATTTAAATGGATAGTAAAAAGTCAAGACCACTCCATAATTTCCCAATTTTCCACCAGGTGAGCCTTGTTCCAGCAGCATGAACTCTTAGAGTCTTACAGAGTGGAACATTCTTATCAGCTCGGCAGTGGTAGCAGCTTGATGGTCTCAGACTATATTCAAGGGACATGTCTGTCAAGCATCCAGCCCTTCAGTCTGGAATATACAATTTATTGTTTTCTAACAAAGTAGTCTAAACTGCACAACATGACTGGAGAACAAAGGGGGACGCCTACTTTGTGCATCTGAGCGTTCAGGTAGCATTCAGAATAAATCAGTACACCCGGCACCATCTATCACTAGACAAAGCCGGCCTTCCAGGTAGCTCTAAATGTTATTCTTTACTCATTCATAATGTGATTTCATGAAATGATTTATTTTGTTTAATATGCAACTATCATGTAGTGTTAAAATACAGTATTTAGTGGAAATTATAGCAATATTTAGATTGTGCGTGAAATTTTGTTATATAACATACAATAATAAATTTTATCCCAAATCACATGTTGCCAAATTTTTGTTTCAGCATTTCCTGAAATTTTCTATTTTTTTTGATCAATTCTATTTCCATTCTTTCTGTCAGACATTAGAGGATATTAATGCATTCTCATTTCGTTATAAAACTTTGCAACTGCTCTACAATTTTTTCTGTAGCAAACAACCAAATAAAAGAACTATAGAGGAGGATGGAATATACTTTAGCAAGGATACAAGAATTTCACAATTCATAGTTTGGGGAGACTTTATTCATTCTGTAAAGTAAATTTGACAGTTGCTTAAGAACCGGAAGATTGTAGAAAACAAATATGAAAGACATTAAAATTAATGAGTCTTGGACACATGTATTAGCTCAGATAAGAACATGTACAAAATAAGAAATATTGCAATTTACACAAATGCACAAGCATATTCATTGTTTGGACTAAAGATTCTAAGCAATGACAGTGATATCTTTGAAATTGTTGAAAGAGTCTATGTTGTGGGCTATCAGTCCTCTCCCAGTCCAGATTTAAATTGAATGCAGCAGCTGTCTCTGTTGAGATATGCTGCATATGACACTTTGCAAGTCACTGCTGTATTCCTGAAGTCAAGAAAAGCACTGCTGGCAAAATGGGAAACCTATTTTTAGGAACTGTGACTTGCATTCATGCCCAGAAGGCCCAGTTGCCTGGAATGCTGGGCTCATTGAGGGCATTCATTCACTTATGTATATCTTCCTAGCAACTTCCTGCCACAAGTGCCCTCTGCACGTTATTCTTCAGCTTACTCAGGTTTGTCTACACGCTGGGAGGACTCTGCCAGTGTCTCCCATCACCGTAGCATGACCTCATTGATTGCCAGTACTGTCTAGTAACTGAAAGAGTGCTGGTTGTTTTGTGGTGTATCCTTTACATCTTGAGGTCAAAGCTCTGGGGAAAGGTGCTACTGATGCCATAAGTGTGCTCCCCAATACCTGTTGTTCTTACAGAGTAAGGTTACGTTGGGCAGCCTATTGGTGCTGTTGGGAACCGGCAGTAACAAATTTCAGGATCTTTTCATACAGCTTTTTGAAAAAGCATTAGGGGCGGCACAGTAGCATGGCTTGGGAGGGTGGGCATAGTGACGCAGATAGTAGAGCTGCTTGTCTCACAGCTCCAGAGCCCAGGGTTCGACCCCAACCTCTGGTGCTATCTGTGTGGAGTTTGCATTTTTTCCTTGTGACTGCGGGGGTTTCCTCCCACATTGTAAGATGTGCAGGTTGATAGGATAATTGGCCACTGTGAATTATCCCTAGTGTAGGTGAGTGATGGAATCTGGGGGAAGCTGCCAGTAATGTGGGGAGAATAAAATGGGATCACTGAAGAGTTATATAAATGGTTTGATGGTGTGCATGGGCTGAAGGGCCTGTTTCCGTGCTGTATCTTTTTATGGTTCTATGATATTTTAATGCTGGAAGAGCATTGCAGGTGAATTTCTAGGCCTAAGTAGCATAAAACTTTCTTGGTCTTGATGTGCTTTGTTTGAATTCTATCTACACATGAAATAATTTTACTTTTTAGAAAGAAGTAAATTTTTTAATCTTAATGTACAGATTATTATTTGAAACAAAAGTCTTTAAACTGTGAGAAAATATGACCTGGCCTATACAGGAAGCAAGAAGGCGTCGGAGCGTGGCGACTTGTTGCAAGCTGCTCTCTACAGATCTACTCATTACCCTTACTATAATCGTTCTACACTTTTAAATTTAAACTTTATGTCACTAACTATACACTTTACTCTGTACTGTTATTGTTTTCACCTGTACTACATCAATGCACTCTGTACTAACTCAATGTAACTGCACTGTGTAATGAATTGACCTGTACGATCGGTATGAAAAATAAGTTTTTCACTGTACCTCGATACAAGTGACAATAATAGACCAATACTGCTCAGGTCTCCCTCCTGTATCTTTGTTAAGAACAAAAGTGTTTAATCCTTCCCCATGTGTTTTTAAATACTTTGTATTTTATTCACAAGCCCTAGTGAGTGGGTTTGTCTGATTGTAGTAATCCACTTGTACTAAGAACTGTGTGGAAGACTTGTGTAATCCCATTTTGAGTCTAAGGTATTTAGAAGGTATGGTTTATTCCTTTCGGTTATTGTTTGCTTTTTTTTCAGTATTCCTCCCTGGACACTGACCAGCCATTGTTTCAGCCATTCCCTTCAGAAATTACCTTTCAGAACTATAAACCATGTGAAGTTTATGAGGTACCATTGAGTCTACGAAACCATGACCGGGTAAGGAAACATTGGGAGAATTGAAGAAGTTGCTTGGGATGTTCTATTTATCTGTTTGATTATGAACTTAACTCCTCTGGGCTATAAATTCCCAGCCCCATAATCCTCCGCCTCCCCCCTCTGTAGTTTTTCTGCTGAGGGAAGACGGCACAAAAGTCCTGGCTTACCCTCAAGTAAATGAAGCAAAACCACAAATATTTCTCCAGTCTCACACATTCTGTATTCAGTTACAATCTGCTACTCCAACTGACTATAATCCACCACTCCTCACCTCTCAACTCTAGTTTAGGAACGATCACTTTCAGTGGAAGATTTGTTAATTTCTGTTTACACCCACATTTATATCCTATAATCCATTTCCAACCTAATACATATCCAAATCTAATTTGTAGGAATTACTTGACATAACTTTGATTTAATTGATGAAATGTTGATTTGTCTTGGGGAAAGAGAGGAATTGCCTTTTAACCTCTTGCATCATTAGACTTAATAATTTTAAATATTTATATTACTATGTTAGTGGGTATAGAGCTAGATATGTCATGATATTGTTATTGCTAATAGATTAATATTTTAAAAATGTGGTAGGACAAAAACACATAATTTTATGCACCTTAACTTCACAAAGGGGTGGAAGAGGAAGGAGCTGGTTGGTGCAACACTGGTTGCTACAAGTACCCAGTTTTATTGTTAAATAATATGATATGATTTAACTCAATTAAATTCCAACCTTTAATTTATGTTAAACAATTATCTTGGAAAATAATGAAGGCTGTTCCTTAATATGAACTTCCTATGGATTAGCTATGAAGCAGACATGCAGGATTCCAACAAATGAATGAAACCCTTAACTGACAGAGAAACAAGGAAATCTTCATTTGCCACATCTCAATCTCAGTCTGTTACATCTTTGCCAAGACACAAATGTATTTGGTGACGTAAAGAAAAGCAGAAAGTGATGCTCGGGGACAGATGGCAGAAAATTGCCTCTGGTATTTGTTGCTTGTACTGTATAGTATCATTTGAACAAATTTGTGTTCAATCCTAATGAGGATAATTCCATATTTATTCCTTTAACAGATTTTGTCTTCCATTCCTTTGACAAATAAAGTTCAGTAATACAATGTACTTCTCAATGTGCTTCTCATACTAAACAATTTTTAACAATATTTATATTTAGGTTGATGCTTTTTGTCATCAACCTTTCTGCCTTATTAAGAGACTATTGAGGAAAATCTGGACTTGAAAGGTTTAGGTAAGATTAAAAGAAAGAAAGACCCTTAATATATACAGTTCCTTTCCTGACTTCTGGATGTCTCAAATCACTTTCTAGCCAGTTCAGTTTTTTTTAAGAAGCGCAAACACTTTAAAATAACGCAAGGAAATCCCACAAACCGTAACCAGATAATGACCAGATAATCATGATTGAATACTGTTGGCTGAGGAATAAATATTGTTCAGGAAACTGTGAGACCTCCCTTGCCCTTTTCTTAAAGGCATCATTTACTTCTGCAGTACTTCACTGAATTATTAACCTTAATAATGTGCTTAAGATGCTTGAATATAGTCTGAATCCACAATCTTCTAACTCAGAATTAACTGAGCTAGGACTAGCAGAAGATTAGAGAGAGGCAGATATGATCATTATTCTGACAACAGTATGTTGGGCACGGATTTTGATAGTACCACGGTGTTGCTGTTTACCATATTTTGAAGGGATAATTTGTATCATCATATTTTCGTTCAAATCACCATGATGACTTTTGACATCAGAGAGGATTCTTGTAGAAATCAAGGCTTTTAAAAATTGATGTATGTCTTGTTCCTTGGGACTAGTGAGAAATCTCATTCTCTATTATAACAGCTGATTGCTGTTAAGTAATTCCAGTTCTGCTCTACCATGAAAATCATGGTCATCATGTGATTAGCTGTGGAATTCCTGCAAGATTCCTCAAATAAATAGAAACCTTCAGCAAGTAGCTTTTGGTAGCACTAATAACATGAACATGCAGGGAATGGAGGCATGTGGATCATGTGCAGGCAAAAGTTATTAGTTGAATTTGGCATCATGGCCAGCACAGCCATTGTAGATGGAGAAATTTTGGTAAGGCCACTGGTTGGCCTACAGTAAAAAAAAACTTGCAATTGTAATGGAGAAGTTTGCTGTGGATAGGAAGAAAGCAAGATTGTGGGGCCTTCTTCAACCGCTGATGATCGCTGGTGCTTGCTGGCAGTTGGAAAACTTTACAGTGGTGTTTTGCATTATATATTTGGTGTTAATTGAACTGTTCCAGAATTCTAGTTAAATGTATAGAACCATAGAAAACTACAGCACAGAAAACAGGCCATTCGGCCCTTCTTGTCTGTGCTGAACATTATTCTGCTAGTCCCATTTACCTGCCCCCAGCCCATACCCCTCCAGACCTCTCTCGTTCATGTATCTATCCAATTTACTCTTAAAAGTTAAGAGCGAGCCTGCATTTACCACATCAGATGGCAGCTCATTCCACACTCCCACCACTCTTTGAGTGAAGAAGTTCCCTCTAATGTTTCCCCTAAACCTTTCCCCTTTCACCCTAAAGCCATGTCCTCTCGTACTTATCTCTCCTAATCTAGGTGGAAAGAGCCTACTTGCATTTACTCTGTCTATGCCCCTCATCATTTTGTAAACCTCTATCACATCTCCCCTCATTCTTCTCCGCTCCAAGGAATAACGTCCTAACATGCTCAGTTCTTCCCTGTAAGTCAACTCCTGAAGACAAATGTGGGACAAGTTTAAATGGTCTGAAGCTAACTTTTGAATTTGGCGATAACTCTGATATTTTCCTAAATGTCTAGGACTGGAGTTTCTACACTACTTTATCAGTGCAATTCATCTGAAGTGATAAAAACCGGAGCATAGGTTGTGGAACTTTAAAAGCAAATTATGTTTATAGCACATTGATTTTTGTGATCTTCTTTGCCAGATTAAAAAGCTATTCCTGGCCATCCTCGAAAAACTATACTGTGTGTTTCAACTAAATGTAGGGATTTATGGGGCGTTGAAGAGGCTCTTAAAATTAATTTTTAGTTGCAAATGTATTAGTATGAAAGTAATAGCAGAACACTTTGAAAAGAATAGTAGGATTGACGAGAGTCAGCATGGATAATATGAAAGGAAAATCAGTTGGCGTTCTTAGATGTGATTGGTAGAATAGATAAGATGGAACCAGTGGATGTGGTGTATTTAGAGTGTCAGCAGCTTTCAATAAGGAACCCCCCCCTCCACAGGAGGTTGGTTAATAAGCTGGAGTGCAAGGAACCAGGGTAATGTTCTGACATGGATTGAGAATTGGTTATTAGATAGAAAGCAAAACGTGGGAATAGCTGGATCCTACTCAGGATGGCAGGCTGTGGCAAGTGAGATACTGCTGAGATTGCTGTTTGGGCCCCAGCTTTTCATGATTTTAATCGATGATTTGGCTGAGAGGACAAAATATCATCTTTCTAAAAACGCTTCAGAAGGACTTCTGTTGTAATTTTACCAATTCCAGTTGGTGGCAAAGTCATAGGATTTGTCAAGTGATAAAATGTCATGGTGAAAAATACCTGGAGGTAAAAATTGCATTTCAGCTAAATGCAAGTAACACTTTAAACACTGTATTACCACTTAAAATCTTCAGTCTCCTTATAATTTCATTAAATATGTTTTTAGGTTCCACGAATGGTTAAAGTTATTCAGGAAGATTCTCCGTATTTCGGAATCATCTGTCCCAATGATGTTGGTCGTAAAGTGGCACCGGGCATGGTCACCACATTCAAGCTCGTTTTCACACCTGAGGAAAACAAGGTGTGTGAATTGCAAATGAGGTTTATTGAAAGTGTCATTCAGTTGTTACAAAGAATTAGAATCACAGAGAGCTAAATTGGGCAGCGTAGCCCTCATTTTCTTTGGACACTGTGAATAATATTGAAAAATGGGGTCTGAGACACACATAAACACCAGTGATGTAAAGTGTAAAAGATGCCATCAGGATAAAGTTGTTTGCATAGATCTGCCTAACGAGCATTGACAGCATGGAGGATATGCAGATTATGATACAAATTAGTGTGAAATGCTGATTTGTCATCAGGTTTGCCTTTTTCCAGTGCACACCCCAGCTAATTCCCTGCCTCAAACAGCCCAATCGAGAAGCTGAAACTGAAGAGGAAGAACAACATAAAGTACCAGGAAGAGGAAGCGAGAGGCTACAACATTAAAAGTCAACGTAAACGTCCCTTCCTGCCCTGTCTCGAAGTGATCAAATAGTTCACTAGTGCTTTAATCTCATGCTGTCTCTTCACCAACAGCACACTTTTTATCTTTCACCTGTCACTGACCTTTGTCGAGTAATGCAAGAGTAAAGTGCACATTGTAATCTAATATGATAAATACAGTTATTTAACCATGACTCCAGGGAATTCAGCAGTACTAGAGTACAGTGCATTTCTACTGCTCTATCCAATGCTTGAACATAGAACGTAAAAGAGTACAGCACAGGAACAGGCCCTTCGGCCCATGGTATTGTGCCTAACTAATTAAACAAGTAATTAAATGCTAAACAAACGAATCCCTTCTATCTACACAATGTCCATGTCCCTCCATTCTCTGCATTCATGTGCCTATCTAAGAGCCTTTTAAACGTCTCTATCGTATTTGCCCCCACCACCATCCCTGGCAGCGCATTCCAGGCACCTACTGCTCTGTGTAAAAGAAAAACTTGCCCTGCACATCTCCTTTGAACTTACCCCTCTCACAAATGCATGCCCTCTAGCATTAGGCATTTGAACCCAGGGAGAAAGATACTGGCTGTCTAACCTACCTATGCTTCTCATAATCTTATAAACTTCTATCAGATTTCTCCTCAGCCTCTGCCACTCCAGAGAAAACAACCTAAGTTTGTCTGACCTCTCCTTACAGCACATGCCCTCTAATCCAGGCAACATACTTGTAAACCTCTTCTGCACCCTCTCCAAAGCCTTCATTATCCTTCCTATAATGGGGTGATCAGAATTGAATGTAATACTCCAGATGTGGCCTGACTAGAGTTTTATATAGCTGCAATATAACTTCCCCACTCTTGAACTCAATGCCTCGACTAATTAAGGCAAGCATGCCATACATCTTCTTTAACACTCTATCAACCAGTGCAGCCACTATCAGGGAGCTATGGACTTGGACCCCAAAATCCCTCTCTACATCAACACTGTTAAGGGTCTTGCCATTAACAGTGTACTGTCCCAAAGTGCAACACCTCACATTTGGCTGGATTAAACTCCATCTGCCATTTCTCTGCCCATATCTCCAACTGATCTATATCCCGCTATTTGGTGTACATATCCCTTATATTTAAATCTTTTGATGGGCTCACCTTTGTCCATTAATTTTTTTTCCTCTGCCAAAGTCCCAATTGCATCACTGTTCCTCACTCAATTCCACTGACAACATAAAGCTTTTTTCAAGCAAATGCAGGTCGCTCTCATCAACGAATTTTGCTCTCATTACTCTCCTCACACGTACCACTGTCTAGTCTCTCTATATACAATCCATTGTAATGAGTTAATGGAACAACTAGATTGTGCAGCTTGTCAGGGCACATGCATTATTTCTGGATCATCGTTCAGCCCGCCCACACACTGATAAATATCCTTTAAACATTGACATACTGTGGAGTGCCCACCTTGCAAATATTGACCTGTTCCCAACTTCCAACAACAGCTGAAAAAGGAAATCATGCTCTTGTGGTATATAATGTCAAGCTGGTTGAGTATTTATAGGCAGATAGGTTAATATTTGGTAGGAAAAATGTCGAGGGGCATCTAGATTGAAATAATCAATTGTTTTGGTAAAGAGAAAAATGTAGCCAGCACAGATTTCAAAAGGAATGATCCTCCCTGACAAACTTCCAAAAAATCTTATGTAGTGCATAGACTTTCAGAAAGCATTTTGACAGCTGTCAGTGGAGAATATCAGCAGAAATCATGGGACAGATAACAAATCGGATTAAAGTTAATCCAAAAAGAGAAAACGGAGAATAGGAGTTAAGGCTGAGAGTTAAATCACAGGATTAAGCTAATGGCATATAATCAAAGACTTGGATATGGACTTCAGGAGGATTATGCTAAAAATTGCAGATGATACCAAAATACAAAGTTGCCAATGGATGCTGCTGAAATGGGGTATAGTTTTAAAATGTCAATGAGAAGCTTTTTTGTTTAAAAGAACTTCAAAAAGTGGAAGTGTAGGGAAGTAAGTTGGGGACTGAGGACAATAAAAGTGCAACATCACAGAGTTTTAAAATCAGCTTCTCATCCTTTTTTAAAAGAAATAACTAATGGAATTCTGGATAGTAATACATGAATTATTGATTATAAAATCCAAATGATGACAATGAGCCTCTGTACCTCCTTTATAAACCTTCAACTGCTTTGTTGTGTGCAGTATTGAACTCCACACTAAAAATATTTAAGGTTTTGAGAGAATGTTAAAGTCTTTGAAAAATATACTGTAACTCAGAATGTTAGAATAAGAAAATATAAATTTAAGTAAAGATTGAAAAGTTGGGTCCATTTTGATGAGAATATTACAGATTACAAGATAGCATGAGAGCAATGACCCTTTTGTTGATGTTCTAGATTACTTTGCATAGCTCCTTTGAATGGCTTTGGATGGCAGTATTAAATGACCTTTTTGCTTACATGGATAAAAGCCATGGAATTGGGTCAAGTAAGTTGTTTAGTCTCATCACCCATGGATCTGTCCCTCACTGACACAGAAAACTGAAGTAGATTGGGAAAGCAATATTTTGCCCTCCTACCCTCTGCCAAAAGTGTTGGTGTTAAAGGCAAGCAAATCCACATCTTAGAAGTTTAACCCAGGGAGAAAATGAAGCATCGGGAGAATTAAGAGCCAATTACATTACATTGCTATCTACTTACAGCCTACCGAGATAAAGGGTGCTCCCACCAGAAAATGCTGCTAGTTTCCTCCACCATATGCCAGGAACTCTCCTCACCCTCATCTTTCCACCTTAATCCCTTTTTTCCTTCTGACCTCTTCACCATCCTTTCTCCTTCCAATGTCAACTACCCCTTTTTGTTCCTCTGCCACTCCTGGCATGCATCTGCTTTCTTCCTAGACCCAGTTAATTGTCCCCTGTAAATTGTAGCATTTGATGGCCAAATACGGTACTTGGTCTGGATTCCATACCAGAGATGAAACTCCTGTAGTAATACCTCTTGTTGTGAAGGGTATCCATTTCCGGAAACCACTTTGTTATAAGAAATTTTGTTACAGAGGACAAGTATATAAAAGCACAAAAAATGTTTAGTGACAAATTGTGGCATCATGATTTGAACTTAATGAAAGAGGGACGGGGGCTCCGGGAGCAGCTTTGTTTCAATAGTTTTTGTTATATGGAGATTTATAACATGAGATATTACAGTAGACTTAACCATTTTAGTTTTACAAATCACAACCACTAAAAGGCAGCACTCAGCGTGTATAAACACAGAAACCCTGTGTGAATGCACTGCTATTGCTGATGAGGTAAGGATATAAATTATATTAGTCAGTAAATTTATTTACTTCATCAGGTTCTTTTGAAGAACATGGAAATGATCAAACAATGTTAATGTGAAAGCATTGAAAACCCTGATCAATGCAATGTCAAAGGTTATGTGGAATTTAGCCTATAATAGAACACTATATTTTGGAGTAGTCCCAAGGAGCTTATACTCAAGTGCCAGGAATTGATTTTATCTTTAAAAATAGCTACCATTAATCTGGAAATCTGCATCATTGCCTAACAGTAAGTTAACAGTAATGCCCCATAACATTACCTATTAATAACCTAATGGTAATGCTCCATAATCTCCAAATATGTAGGCTGGGATTTTCTGATGCTGGGCATCGCCAGTAGAATAGGATGTCAGTTCACAATGGGAGATGTTCTGCTGAACCAGGTAACCTAACTTAGACTTGGGTTTATCAACATCTGGGAGGCTGGCTTCCTGCCCCCATTGGGGAGATTTGTTGACTGCTAGCTGCTGAGCTATCTGAATAATTGGTAAAGTGTTCTAAATAATTCTTGAGAGGCTGCTCCTGAGGCTGATGTGTTATATGGCTCTTAAAAGCCATTTCAAAGACCCCTCTTCCAGCATTCTATTCCACATCCTATGTAACTTGCTTTTCTGAATTCACAGCCCTGGATGCTGGTGCCTCACAGTCCCAGGCCCAGTGTTTGCTGTTTTTCTAACCACTTTCCTAAATTGGAGCACAGTTTTCTCTCATTAAAATTGAATTTGCAGTTCAAAGTTCATGTCTTCATCTAGATCGGCTAGGAATGTTTCTGGCATTAACTAAGCAGCTTCGATTAATTTTAAGAACCAAGTGCAATCATCAATCAGGCTGATTGCTGTAATTTCCATATTTTCCATTAGCGACAGTAGCAAATAAACAACATCTTTAAATTGTTAATTTAAAAATTCTAAACAGCCTGAGAGCCAGTTGCTACAATGCAGGACTGCCAATTTATTCCAGTGTACTTCCTTAAAGACTGCTTTTTGTTGGTTTAAGAATTTTTGTCTATTTGGATAAGTTAACAATCTATTCATTTAAAGAAGGGAGAGATCTTGTATTGGTCTTGTTCTCTGAATTCTATGACTCGTGTGAATAAGAATTAAATAATCAGTTTAGTAACTACTGTTTCATTTTTTCAGGATTATATCCATGAACTGGTCTGTATAACAGAGAGAGAGAAGTTTTTGGTGCCTGTAAAAGCCATTGGAGCACGTGCTATTTTGGATTTTCCTGACCACATCAACTTTTCGGTGTGTCCTGTCAAATACAACTCTCAGAAAACTCTTCTGGTTCGGAACATTGGTAACAGAGAAGCTAAGTTCATCCTGCAGACCAAAAAGTAAGAGCTGTAGACCTGTCTTTGAGTGTTTGGTGGGTGGGGTGTACAAGGAAAGTATAAATGACTACTGGGGATTCGCAGTGTATGTAACTACAGTTGGTCTGTCCAGTCCCACATGTTAAGACTTGCTTCAATAGCTCTAGCACTTATTTCATCAGACTTGAAATGCACTTAAACTTGTGCTGCTAAGGTAGATAGAAGTCCACTGCACAGAGGGTTCAGTGTGCACTGCACATTCAGTGTGATGGTAGGGTCTATGCAGGCCTAGTGCAGTTTGGTGCATCACTTCTTCATGTTAGTTGTGAGACTTAGGTTGCCACAAGCTGTAGAGGACTGGTCCATACTCTGCAATGTGTCAGACTTGGATCTAGCTTTCAGGGAATATTCACCAACAAACAAAATATAGTGTACAAGCTGTAACTTGGTCTTTGACTGTACAAATATACAACAGTACTATGGTTATGCATTAGATAACGAGGCTAAATCATTTTCCTCATTCCATGAAGCAAATTGCTCTTGTGGATTGAGGATTAATGTGATTACTATTGTTTAGTTCATTGCTAAATAAAAGCTCCTCAAATATTACTGTGTTGTTTCTGTTTACAAAGCCATGCGAACAGTTTACTATATCAATTTGTCAATACTTTGGTATATTCAACAATCAATTCAACAAGCCTTCCATGACGTGCAATCAAGTCTCTAATTATATTCTGCTTGATTCATTGAAAGTGCAAAATTGTCTGGTCTTTTGTTTACAAGGCTGCTGGAAAGGATGATAAAATTTCTAATCACATTATCAGGTTTCCACACACTTAATATCTCAACTTTCTATTGAATGTATTAAAGGCTTGTACGTGCCTTTGATGTAATCATTGTTCATCTCATTTCCAAATAGAAACAATTTAAATTTAATGTAGATTTCGAACATCCATTGTATGTTAATGTTGTGATATAACCATATTAACTAACCCCTTAAAGCTAGAAATATCCTGACCTGTTGGGGTGGTCAAGGACTAGAAAGACTCTGTACTGGCCACGTGTCTCAAATGCCTCTTTGTGTGCCCTTCCCATCTCCAGAGGGAGCTGCAGACAGAAGCCCAGGTGACTGGTGGGGAAAGCTACCACACCCCTGAGAAAAGTTACATGGTTTCATCCCCAGGCCCACCTTAAAATACAGCATATCATTTTTGTGGTTTCAGATCTTGTTTGTACCCAAGGTAGACTTTACTGCATGGTTTTGGGGACATATTATCTTTGCTGATTTTAAGAGCATGTTAGGTCTACCTTTCCAGCATCTTTGTCTCCTACCTACCCTGCTTCTTGTAACGTCGAAACTCCTCCTGGAATCCCCACCTGGTTCCATTAATCTTGGCTCTAGCTGAGTTTGTGGCTGTTCTGATGAACTCTGCTAAAATAGCTACACACTTTCTTAACAGCATTTTAAAAAAAATCAACACTGTGCTATTATTTCTCCACATAACATTCTGTTGTAAACTGGCCTACTGGGAGTTTGAGTCATTACAGGAAAGCCAAGTAATACCTTTGGTTAGATACATCTAAAATAATGTTGTCCTTTATTAATAATTAAAACAGAAAATGATGGAAACACTTGGCAAGTCAGGTAGCATCTGTGAAAAGAGAAAGAGTTAACCTTCTGAACATCTCTCCACAGATGCTGCCTGGTCTGCTGAGTTCCTCCAGCATCATAATGTTTTTCACCTAGATTCCAGCATCTGCAGTCCTTTGTTTCTCTAACCTTCTGAAACCCTTTGTCAGAAGAGTTCTTTATTAACCGAGTGCAGTGTTCAGTCCTGGTGTTTAAGTACAACAACCACATTTGTCTAAATCCCTTCACAATGGTAATAACATGCTACTGTAATATTTCTGTAGTTTTTTTAATTCATTTTGTTTGCTGGGTGTGAAACTGTGTCACGCAAGGCAAAATATACAAAATATTATAACTGGAATAGTTAAAGAAAAATAGGAAATGCTGGAAAATAATTAGCAAGTGTGGAGAAAGCTGGGCAGTTCTGACAATGATTTTCATCACCCTGCAGAATGTTAACATTTTGATTTGTTCCTCTGTAGATCCTGGCAGGGCAAATAGTTGTGGTAGAGTAGTTAGGCTCAGTGGCTTCTGTGATTGTGAGCCAGTAGATCCTGCTGGAAGGTTCTGATACCTACTTTTGGATAAATGCTGTTGGAGCTGGCTTATCGGATTGTCTTTAATGGGCAACATTCCAGTTATCCTGTGGCTTTAGAACATTAATGTTTAAATCATGTTCACAAGGCAAACTATTGATTGAACTTGCCCCAGCAAAACATCAGCACTAAGTGACCTATTCCAAATACTACACAGCTATTTCTGCAGGGCAAGCCTGCGAGTAACACAGCTGTACAAAGGAGGACCGAGTTCCCAGGGCTTCTGAGGCTGGATTGCCAGACCTGGAAGCCACATGTGGGTCATGGACTGTGGTCTGGGAATCCCTGATAAAGACTTTGAAGAAAACCCTCTTGAACTTATCAGTGGGCAATTGATACATGTGGCCTTATAACTCAGCAAGTTTTGAGCCCTCAAGACAAGATGGTGTAAGGAGGAGAGACTGAGGAAAACACAGCTGACAGCTTCTAATATTATGACATGAAAGTAATGTAAGTAAAATGAAATAAAGTAAACTAAATGGGACGATCACAGGATAAAGCTTTGTGCTGATTTATCCTCATTAATCATTGATCAATGTCTATTGCATTTGGATTCCCTCTTAACATGCAAAAATAGTGGTGGTAATTTTTCATGAGCACAAGAAGGCTGATTTCATTACATAAAACAATAGATTCTGATCCTCAGACCAAACAATGAAGTATTGAAAGTAGTCTATCTTTGGAAATTGATGCCAGCTATTATTGTTGCTTGATTTGCCCTATGTCTATAATTGGAAATGTTTGTACAGTGCTCTATGAACCTTCTCACTCAGCACCAGGATGTTTTCAAATTGTGAAACCAAGATGAAGTCCCAAGGTTAAGTAACAATAAATTAGAAGAAAACATGAAAACTAGACAAGTTATATTAGAAAGTGATTGTTTGGTAAAGGGAAGATGTGGAAAGCTAAGGTATGGAGAAAGTTAATTGAAAGCTACATGGTGAGTCTGGATGTCAGCACTGTGAGAATTAAGCAAGGAAGGATATGCACAATTGTCATTTAAATCAAAGAAAATAGCAGGTTTCAGAGAAGCACCCACTAGAATAGTATCAGTAATTGGAGAGAGAAAAGAGGCGAGAGGTGAGAGAGAGATAAATCAAGACTTTTTTTCGGCTGTCATGTCCAGTTGGGTACTGAGCGCCTTAAGATAAATAAGTGCATTTGAACCATTAGTTCATTCATCCAGGAAGTCTGCCTTTCAGTTATATGGTTAATAATTCCAGGATTAGAACCTGCCATGCTCTGTCTTGAAGTTCATTCCTTGTCTTAGTCACTTCTTGTCTCAAGGCGAACCAGGTTTAAATTTTCCCTTTGTTGGTTTGAGTCTGTGTACCTTTGATCAACTTCTGTACTTATATCTAAAATAACATGCTGGATTTCATGCTGTTTACTTTCAATCAGAAGGCATCACCTTTTAAAGCTGACAAGCCCCAATTTACTGACTACTTTCCTCATTTCATACACCAGTGATTGTAGGAATCTGCTTCATGGGTCTTATCTGAGCTCCTCTCAGTGCCCGAGTATCTATTATGTTAAGGATTGCAAGTAGTAGTCCACGCGATCTGATGAGACTGTGCTTATAATTAAGCTGTGAAGCATGTTGACTTCTACTCTACTGCTTGTGATGCACAGTTTAGCATCCTGCCTTGCTTTGTTAATGCACTATGGAGGTTAGCCATATTGAGGATCAACTCTATTAAATGCTAAATCCCCTTCAACATGATCCTTGTTTATTCTGACAATATGGAGTGCTAATGTGATTAATTTTATCCCTCTATGTTGTGCCTTTCAGTTGCCTACATTAAATGTTATCTGTCTTTGTTTTGCCTGCTTACATTATAGGCTTGAACATAAAACATAGAATTTGCAGATATTACAGTGACTTCAGTAGATAAGCTATTAAGTGTAGAGGAATGTTGGAGATGTACAGCTGCACCATTAACATTGCATAAGTGGCATCCTGGCCTTTACATCTTCTTAAAAAAATGCATTAAGCAATGCAATGTACCACAGCTGTGCAGTATAAATAGAGTAACTATATCACAGAAAATTAGGTACTTACAAGCCTAAGTTAAGTTTTAGCAATGTAATAAAACGTTATTTACTGTCAACTTTCCTGACATTGAAAATTAACAATTATAAATATGGTATCTCAGTCCTGCAAGTTTTAATTGTTGCTGGAGATCTTACATTTTGTTTTAGCTGCTTTGTCTCTCTTACTCCGGTGTTTCATTCCCTCTTGTTTATCTCTACCTGTACAAAATTTAACTTTAAATTCACCATCCACACTTCCTTTCTGGTCTTCGCATTGCGAGTTTTGGAATGCTTCAAAATGATTAAGATGACAGAGTTACTCTGCAATGTTCACTTGGATCCCAGGGATCCTACAGAGGGCACTGTGGTGTTTCAACTCACACTTACACCAGCTTGCAGTGGACAACATTAAACAGGCAAGAGTAAACCGATCCAATAGTGGGTACTTTTGAATGGCTTGCCATTGCAACTTTGGGGCAATTATGTCAAACATTTTGTATTTCTTGATCTGCCCCTTGTAATTTGCCGTCATGTACAGACTTGATCAATTTGTTCAGCATTTCTGAATCCAAATTATATTGGTGATAATTGTTCCAATACTGAAACCTAGGATATGACTAACTCAATACAAACTGACTTGTTCTTGCCTTTCCTACTCTTTAAACTGTTTGACATTCAGTCCCACTATTTATCTTGCACACCTGCTGTGAGTATATCTGAGGTCAAATAATATTTGAAAATCCAGATGAAAATGTGAAAAGAACACAGTAGGAGCAGGAGATGGTCATCAGGCCCCTCAGGCCTGCCCCACCATTCAATATGATCATGGTTGAGCTACACTGGCCCCAACTGCTCTTCTGTGCCAGTTTCCCATTGCCTTCAGTTCCATGCTCTTTAAAATATTTATCTGTTTCCACCTTAAATAGTATTAATGATCGAACCTCCACCCTCTGGGACAGAGAATTCCAGAGATTCACTGCCCTCTGAGAGAAGAAATTTGTACGCACCCAAGTTTTAAATGACCGGCCTTTATCTTGTAGCTATGTCTCCTTGTCCGTGATTCTCCCACTAGTGAAGACATCTCAACATCTACTCTGACAATCCGCATAGGATAAAGGTCACCCTTCATCCTTCCGACCTCCAAGGAATACAGATTTTATCAGGCAGGACATTTATATTTTGATCATGTGCTGCAGGGTTATTATGGTACTGATAATGGTCAAGCTTACTCCTGATAAATAGGTCTGACATTTTTAACTGCCTGACATTTTCTTTGCTTCAATGTTGCATGTTACTTTGGTGGAAATGAGAAATATAAAGTCTGTTCCACCTTGACTTTCAGTCAGCCATGTTTTCATCTTAGATGTTTCATTACAGTCTGCAATTGCTCACAATGAGAACATTTCCAGGCGTAGGAATGAGCTGAGCTTTGCTGAAGTGTTGGTGAAAGCAAACTAATCTCTACAATTTCAAAGAGGTTTTCACACAAACCCTAAATTATCCAATAATGTGAAACGTTCAGCACAGTGGATTGTCAATAATAGGGCGATTATTGGATGGCCGAATTGTAGCAACTACTTATTGACCGACACTTCCTGAATTGCTTTGAAGTCCACTGTGGATAAAGGAGTCAGCTTCGAGATTCCAGTGCACTCAAATGTCTGCACAAGGGAGACATGGGCATGACTGTATAGATGTCGCAATTGTTCTAGTTGGAGGTTTGACAACTGGGAGTTGTGATCAAGGCCAGGTTTGAAAGTGGGAATTGGTGCCATGGATGTGGGGAAGGAGAGCCTATGGTCATTGGCCTGATTGGGACCATTCCTGTGATAGGAAGGGGAGAGACAGGTGTTGGAGTGCAGTGACAGATGGTGCCTTTGATTGAATGGTTTAGTTGGTACAGTAATAAGATCATAAGAAACAAGTCGGAGTAGGCCTTTTGGGTCCTCATGCTTGCTGCACCATTCAATAAATTTGGTGGCTGACCTTTTACCTCAGCATCATTTTCCTGCACTTCTCATATCTTGATCCCTTTAAAATCTACAAATCTATCCAGAACTATCCCTATCTAGAACTTACTCCAGTATGATCCTCCACTGCCCTCTTGGATAATAAAGATCCACCAGCAGCTGGGTACCTGAGTAAAGAAATTTCTCATCTTAGTCCTAAATGGTCTACCCCTTATTTTGAGACTATGACTTCCCCCCACCCCCCCTCCATTCAAGACACCAGAAACATTAACCCCCTCTACTCTGTCAATCCTGCATCCACCCAAGAAGCCCAATGAGAATTTTGTATGTTTCAGTGGTATTAGCTCTTACTCTTCTGTACTCCAGAGTACAAGGCTAGTCTGATTAATCTCTTCTCATATGACAAACCTACTATTCCAGAAATCAATCAGCTGAACCTTTGCTGCACTCTCAATGCAGGTATATACTTTTAGGTAGGGAGATGAGAGGTACACAATATTCTATTTGTAGCCTCACCAGGGCCTTATATGATTGCACCAAGACATTTCTGTCCTTGTACTCAAATCCTCTTGCAATAAAAGCCAGCATACTGTTTGCCTTCCTAGTTGCTTACTGTACCTGCATATTAACCTCCAGTGATTCATCCACAAGGGCACCCGAGTTCTTTTGAATTCCAGCCTTTCAATCTCTCCATTTGAAAAAATTCCCACTTTTTCCCACCAATGTGAATAATATGTTTTTTTCACATTATATTCAATCTAACATATTACCACTTTTTTCACAGCCAATGCTGCGTTTAGTGCCAAGGGACATGCGTGATGAAATAAGTGGCTAGAGAGCCGGAGATCAGAGGATTGTTGGGGCACAGGGTTTGGGGGTTGGGAGGGCCATTGGCAGATAGCGTTTCAGAGAGGATTTGGTGCAGTGTGTGGGGTGGAAGAGGCAGAGAATGGAAGGAGAGTAGGGACTTATCTGCTGGGATCTCAATCCAATGTACTATAGGAAGACAGTTTTTCTGGAAGCGTTGATGATGGTTGCTCCTTGGAAATGACATAATCCTGTCCGTAATCAAAAAGGAAATTGCTTCATGGTATAACAATGTATCACACAGGGAAGTGATCAGTCAAATTTCCAGAGTGATGTGAAACAACCCAGAAATGGTTGTTACCAAGTTTTACTCCAAAAAAAAGTAACATCTTCAATTGCATATTACTGAAAAAATACTATGTTATGTGATTGAATGTCTAGGCAGCTGCAAAGCATGATATACCCAAAGTTACTTCAGTTTAATCATTATATAAAATCTTTAAAAGTGAAGTCTGAACTGAAGTCAGATCTCATGGGAATAACCAGTGTGAATATTATGAAGTCAATGGTATAAATTGGCATTTTAATGAGTGCCCCTTCAGGTCCTGCATATTAATTCTTTCATCACTACCTGGCCAAGTCACCCGGATAGCAACACATAAGAAGGTTGATCGGAATAATGTTTTTGTTTTAGCAGAAGTCACAATGGAATTTCAGGACAGAACACCAAAGCCAGGGGTAAAATTAGAAATACTGCAAGAATTGCAGGCTCCAAATCGAGGGACGCAGCAAAAACTGATGCAAGAGACGTGAAATTGAAGGTTCATCTGTATTTATAGGGCAATGAATAAAGCCGATAGTCTGCAGTAACAAATTGCTGCAACTTATGATTGTGAAATGGTTACATTAACAGAAGGATAATTCAAGACAAACCAGGAGTGAAATCTTAATATTTCTAGTTACCAAAAATCCCGAGAATGACAGAGGAGGAAGAGGGGGAGAGGTGTTGCAGTGTTGATTTCTATTTAGGAAGCATATAGCAGATGGTGCAAGGACAAAACATATCTTGCTTGAATTGAGGACCAGAGGGGAAGTGGCAGATGGCAAAGAAAATTAAAGATAATATGAAACTGAAAAAGGTTTACAATAAATGTTAGGGGTAAGATTCCATTAATAACCAGGAGATTATAGAAAGGAAAAGAGGGATATTGAAAAAGTTCATACAGGAAGCATACATGGTTACATGAAAAGATTAGCAGGCAATATTAAATTGAATCATAAAATATTCTGCAACTGTAAGCAGATAGCTAGGAGAAAAAACTGGGCAAATAAATACCCTGCTAAAAGACCTCGAGTAGAGCGAGAGGACATGGCTAAAGTATTCAATGCAAACTGTGCATCTTCTTCCACAAAGGAAGCAGATAGTGAGAAGTTTACACTTGGGAGTGAATTTATGGACAGGATAAGAATATTGGAGAAATTGTTGTGAAAAGATTGGCATTACAGCTCACAGAAAGAGACAACGGTAAACGTTGGTTAAAATTTGAGTTTTGGGAGAAAAGTGCTTACATTGCTGGAGAAGTATCCTGAACACCCAGACCAATGTTCTGCCAACATGAGTTCAAATTCCACTGTTCCAGCTGGGGAATTTTTAATTTGATATTTAATAAAATAAATCTGAATAAAGTTAATATATCTGGCAAGCACGAAAGTAGCAGGTTGTTGTAAAATTTCATTTACTGTGAATTTGAGGAAGGAAATTTTCTGTCCCTAGCCGGTTCGGCCTATGTGACCAAAGACTCATAGCAACATGGATAACTCTTAACTGCCCTTTGAAATGGCTTAGCAGAGGACAGCTGTCATTCTTAAACAACAGACATGACAATGGAATGGAACATCCTGTTGATCTGCAAACCTTTCCACACTAACACTGGAAGAAGTATCAAAATTGACTCTCCTAGTAGTAGAGACCAGGCAGATAACAGTTTGACACAGTCATACCCATAGAATAATATCTTTTAGCTTTTTCCTTCAGACTCTTCCATCATTATCTCTTGGTAATTCCTGTTCCTTTGGAGCATAGTCTTGCCTCCTCCAACACCATTTACTTTGGACAGACCTGCTTGGTGTGGTGCCAGTGGGCCTGAGGACTCTCAGCATTGACTGTGGACTACATAAAGTATCATTGGCAATAAATTTAAAAATCATGAAATCTCTTGCTGATTACCACCAGTTTATATGATGAATCAGAAGTCTTCCACTTGGGGGAACCTGTACACCTATGAGGGGAACAGGATATACTCCGATACCTCCCAGTTAGAATCCATCATTTATTGGTATTGGTTTATTATTGTCACTTGTACCGAGGTACAGTGAAAAACTTGTCTTACAAACCGATCATACAGGTCAATTCATTACACAGTGCAGTTACATTGAGTTAGCACAGAGTGCATTGATGTAGTACAGGCAAAAACAGTAACAGTACAGAGTAAAGTGTCACAGCTACAGAGAAAGTGCAGTGCAATAAGGTGCAAGGTCACAACAAGTGACGTGAGGTCAGAGTCCATCTCATTGTATAAGGGAACTGTTCAATAGTCTTATTACAGTAGGGTAGACGCTGTCCTTAAGTCTGGTGGTTTGTGCCCTCAGGCACCTGTATCTTCCACTCGATGGAAGAGGAGAGAAGAGAGAGTGTCCTGGGTGGGTGGGGTCTTTGATTATGCTGGCTGCTACACCAAGACAACGAGAGGTAAAGACAGAGTCCGAGGAGGGGAGGCTGGTGTCCGTGATGCACTGGGCTGTGTCCACAACTCTGCAGCTTCTTGCAGTCCTGGGCAGAGCAGTTGCCGTACCAAGCCGTGATACATCCTGATAAGATGCTTTCTATGGTGCATCGGTAAAAGTTGGTAAGAGTCAAAGGGGACAAACCAAATTTCTTTGGCCTCCTGAGGAAGTAGAGGCACTGGTGAGCTTTCCTGGCCGTAGCATCTACGTGATTTGACCAGGACAGGCTGTTGGTGATGTTCACTCCCAGGAACTTGAAGCTGTCAACCCTCTCGACCTCAGCACCATTGATGTAGACGGGTGCATGTGCACCACCCCCTTTCCTGAAGCAATGACCAGCTCTTTTGTTGACATTGAGGGAAAGGTTGTTGTCATGACACCATTCCACTAAGCTCTCTATCTCCTTCCTGTACTCTGACTCATTGCTGTTTGAGATATGGCCTACTACGGTGGTATCATCTGCAAACTTGTAGATGGAGTTAGAGCAGAATCTAGCCACACAGTCGTGAGTGTATAGGGAGTAGAGTAGAGGGCTGAGGACGTAGCCTTGTGGGGCACCAGTGTTGAGAATAATCGTGCCGGAGGTATTGCTGCCTATCCTCACTGATTGCAGTCTGTTTGTTAGAAAGTCAAGGATCCAGTTACAGAGGGAGGTGTTGAGTCCTAGATCTCGGAGTTTGGTGACAAGCTTGCTTGGAATTATTGTATTGAAGGCAGAGCTGTAGTCAATAAACAATTGTCTAACATATGTTTCTTTACTGTCCAGATGCTCCAGAGCTGAGTGTAGGGCCAGGGAGATGGCATCCGCTGTAGACCTGTTTTGCCGATAGGTGAATTGCAATGGGTCCAGGTTGTCTGGTAGGCTGGAGTTGATGCGTGCCATGACCAACGTCTCAAAGCACTTCATGATGGTGGATGTCAGAGCCACTGGTCGGTAGTCATTGAGGCATGTTACCTTGCTTTTCTTTGGTATCGGGATGATAGTGGTCTTCTGAAAACAGGAAGGGACCTGAGATTGAAGCAGGGAGAGGTTGAATATGTCCGCAAATACTTCTGCCAGCTGATCAGCACAAGATCTGAGCACACAGCCAGGGACACCATCTGGGCCAGGTGCTTTCCTCGTGTTCACTCTCTGGAAGACTGATCTTACGTCCTCCACTGTGATCACAGGTTCAGCTGCGTTGGTGGCTGTTAGGGTGGATGATGACAATCCACTTCCCTTCTGTTCAAAACGCGCATAGAATGTGTTAAGTTCATCAGGAAGGGATGCGCTGTTATTAATTATGCAGCCTGACTTTGTCTTGTAGCCTGTTATGGTATGTAAGCCCTGCCATAACTGGCGGCTGGTCAGGGACTCTATTTTGAGTCGGTATTGCCTCTTGGCATCCCTGATAGCTTTACGAAGGTCATACGTCACTTTCTTGTACAGATCAGGATCACCAGATTTGTGTGCAGCAGTCCTCTCCTTCAGTAGGGAGTGGATCTCCTGGTTCATCCATAGTTTCCTGTTTGGGAACACCCGTATTGTCTTCTTTGGTACACAGTCCTCCACACACTCGCTGATAAAGTCTGTGATGGTGGTGACATACTCATCAAGGCTGGTAGCTGAGTCTTTGAACATGGACCAGTCCACTATCTCAAAGCAGTCACGTAGGAGCTCATCTGCTTCCTCAGACCAGCACTGCATGACTCTCCGTACCGGATTCTCCCGTTCCAGTTTCTGTTTGTATGCAGGGAGAAGGAGCACAGCCTGGTGGTCTGATTTCCCAAAGTGAGGACGAGGGGTGGCTCGAAAGGCGTCTTTGATGGTTGTATAGCAGTGGTCAAGGGTGTTGGCGCCCCTGGTGGAGCAGGAAATGTGCTGATAGTATTTCGGTAACACACTCTTAAGGTAAATTGATAATATTGCTATGGCAGTCATGAAGGACGTAGCTGCCACACCAGGCCTATGACAGGTGCTGCAAGAAACAACGTGAGCTGAAAGACCTGTTTGGCCTCTGTCGTAGATTCATCTGTCCATGACAGACTGTTTTGATAAAAGTGATAATTTATAATGGAGGGGAAAGTCCTGTCTAACATGCAGGATTTGTCCATTGCATTGAACAATACTTCTCTTAGCCGGTCCTTTGAGATAGAGAATGAATTGCTTCTGCTCTTGTAGCTTCTGAGGTGACTGATGAGGCCACGAATGGGAAGGAGGTGACTGATGGGATGGGTGGATAGTTTATTAAGTGGTGCACTGTTTATGCTGGGTTTCCATGTGCTGCCAATGCATGCGCTAAAAATTCCCACTGACATCCCAAATTCTCTGCCTGCACCTCAGGCCAGAGACTCCCAAAAGTCAGTGGGATTGTTGACTTTCTCAAGGAGGCTTTGAAACATCCTTGGTGATTTTCCTCTGTCCACTTGATGGTCTCTTCCCATGACAGAGCTGCAAATAGTGTGTTTCAGGAGGTGTGTGTTATGTATGCAGACAACGTGGCCTTCCTACTGAGTGTAACTAGGGCCTTGATGCTCAGATTGTTGGCCTGGGAGGATGCTGACATTGGATTGCTTATTTCAAAGATAAGCTTTGGCCTTAATGCTCTTTTCAATATTTATAAATGACAAACACCGTTAAGGGCAGCAGCATTTTAAAATGTTCAAGAAATGGAAATTTGAGCAAAGTAATGGATGGTGATGAGGATAATTATTATTTAAGAGGATGTGGACAGGATGGTGTAATGGACAGAGAATTTAATGCAGATAAGTAGTCTGGAGGGGTAACATGGAAATATTGTAAAATAACTTGAAGACAGTGAAAATGGTGCACAGATTTTAAAAGGTGGCAGGGTAAATGTTGAAAAATGCTGAGTGATTACAATATGCTTCTGATCCAATCAATGTTTACAAAAACTTTTAATTACACAACTAGTAATAAGCAAATGCTATTCCCAGCAAAGGCAAATATACAAGTTTTCAAGATCCCTTGACACCCCTCAACACACTGTGGCTCGAGCTGCACTCATTTACTTCATTCAGGAAACAAACTTCTTAAAAGAAAACCAAACAGTGCTCTCACATCCCTTCTGCTGTTCCAAAGCTCTAGTAACAGCAAATGTAGACCTACCTTCTCAGTTTTGACCCTTGACACCACATCCAACTGCATTCACCCTACCTATACCCTTCAAGATTTTGTACACCTTTATAAGGTCACCCCTCATTCTCCCATGTTGTAAGCGATAAAGGCAACCTCTCCCTATAACTCAGGCCCTCGAGTGCTGGCAGCAGCCTCTTAAATCTTCTCTGCACTATTTTCAGTTCAATGATGTCTTTCCTATAACAGAGCAACCAAAACTATGCACAGTACTCAAAGTGTGGGCTCATGAACATCTTGTACAACTGTCCAAAGAAGTTCAAGCTCTCAATGGCAAAATCTCCTTTCATACATATGATTAAACAACTTCCTGTCATGTGACAAGTCTTTGTCATCACATTACAAATCACTGTAGCAAACAAGCTTTAATTAAGCTGTTAAACACATTGTTAAAAACCACTGGTGTAGTAGTGGTTAATGTTAATGCCAGGTATCACAAAGTGTTGATAAACTAAGTGGAGTATGTAATTATTCTGAACTGATTACCAAGTTTTGCTGAATTTTACATCATATTACGTTCCACCCCTTGGTATCTACATCATACTACAGTAAATTAATAAATTGGTTGAAGATGCACATGGTTTGCATGGGGTTATAGATAGTAAAATAGGATAGCATATGAAGGTTAAGATTTGCATCTGTGTGAGGAAAGGAATGGTTGATATCTTGGGTTGAAACCCTGCATCAGGACTGAGAGGGGAGATGGCCAGTGTAAAGAGGAGAAGGTGAATAGTGAGACAGGAACTTGAGGTGATTGGTGGACTGAGGAGAGGGTGAAAGATGGCATGCTGGTTGCACTAGGTGGGGAAGTGGAGTTGGGAGACAGTGGCAGGTAAACGATATATGGAGGCAGACAAAGAGAAAGTAAATGAGAGGCAGATGGAGCGAGGGGGGAGGGTGAAGGTTGGAGACAGCTGCTGGAGGGAGACAAGCAGGAACACAACTACCACCAGTGGTGCACTCTAAGTAAAGGAGGTATAAGAATGGGAACCATTAGGGGAGAGGTGAATGGCAGATGGAACCAGAGCTAGATAGGGGAGTGGGGTTGGGGTGGGTGGGTGGGGGAACTGTGTGTGTAGAGGGTGGATGGAACCAGGAGGCGGACGGACGAAGGTGGGTGAAGGGGGACTCGAGGGGTTGTGGGAAAGGGAACAGAATTGGGAGGACTGGAGGAAGACTGGAAGGAAAGGGGGTTCGTAAAAAGGGGGGAAAATCCCGCTGGAAGGGAGGCTTACCTAAGACTGGAAAACTCAATGTTCATGCCATTGTGTTGTAGACTATTCAGGCAGAATGAGGCACTGTTCCTTTAGTTTGCATTGGGCCTCACCGTGGAGTAGAAAAGGCGGAGGATGGACAGGTTAGTGTGGGAATGGGAAGGGGAATTGAAATGGTCTGTAACTGGGTGCTCAGGATGGCCATTGCAGACCGAGCGTAGTGGCTCTGCTGAACGGTCACCCAGTCTGTGCTTGGGCTTGCCAATGAACAGGAGGCCACACCGGGAGCACCAAATGCAGTGGACGAGGTGGGAGGGGGTACGTGTGAATCTCTGCCTCACCTGGAAGGGCTGTTTAGGTCCCTGGATGGTGGCGAGGGAGGAGGTAGAAGGACAAGTGTTATACTTAGGAATTGGATTTCACCATTTGTGGTCTCCTAAAACATTTGTTGTATATAGAACAAGAGCCAAATCAGGTACACCGGCCCACCAGAACTGTGAAATTGACTGCAACTATTATAGACCTAAAAAGTTGAGTGCTTTAAATCATGAGCTGCACAAATTCCAGTGGGATTACTCACAATTTATCAGTGTAGAGAGATACAGCACGGAAACTGGTTCTTAACTCACTGAGTCCGTGCCAACCATCAACCACCCGTTTACACCAATACAACACTAATTCCATTTTTATTCTCCTCACATTTCTATCAACTACCCCAGATTCTACCACTTGTTACTAAGGGCAATTTACAGTGGTCAATTCACCTAACAACCCGCCACCTTTGGGATGTGGGAGGAAACCCATCGGTCACAAGGAGATCGCGCAAACTCCACACAGACAGCACTGGGGGTCAGGAATGAACCCCAGTGGAGTTCACTGGAGCTGTGATGCAGCAACCCCACTAGCTGCACCACTGTAGTGCTGAAACCATTTTTCTGTGCAGCAGTCCAAGCTGGTCATCAGCCATTAAAGGCAAACTTCCTCTGGCAGGCAAACAGCAACAAAACACATTATAGCCTCGGAGGAGAATGAGAGATGCTGTTGAGTGTTCTTTATAGAGCACCTAAAACTTTGATGTGCTCACGAGTGAGATACATGCCAGGAGGAAGAACCCATGTACATTGAAGTAATGCTTGAAACAGTATTGTGACATCACCAGGAACATCAAGGTGACCTACATAACACTAAAGATACTACCACGCATCATACACCTCTGACACTTACCATGGGCAGGGAAATCACTGACATGCCTATTAAATGAGTGCCTTAGTGGCTAAATTCTCCAACACTCATTCTTAGCTAGTTTGGGCACATTTGAGTACTTTGGAAGGTGTGTGTTTATACAGTGAATTTTGGAACTGTCGTCTGAAGTCCTGTCGTGAACTATGGGGCTTTGTTTAAGCCCTGGATCGACAGGATGGTGGTTCCAAGGGTAGCTGTCGTTGGAGGTCAGGAGGTGTGCTCTTCCCTGGGAGTCTTGAGCGTAACCGTCCTACACGTATGTTCTATGTTTCGTCTATGTTTCGAAAAGCGTGCATTATGGAAATTAAATTTCTAGATTGTGGAAATCACAAACAAAAACAGAAATTGTTGGAAACACTCAGTAGGTCAGGCAGCATCTGGACAGAGAAATAGACAATATTTCAGGTTGAAGACCCTTCATCAGAATTCTGTTTTCCTTTCTGCAGATACAGCCTGACCTGCTGAATGTGTTCAGCAATTTCTGACTTATTTAACCATTCCATATGCCATTTTAACTATCTTATTGAGCTGTCCTCCTTAGCTGGGGAAAGACAACAACTCTATCGCAGAATCAGATGACAGCTGCTCTGGTATCCCAGACAGAAGCCACAGGCTAATACTGATCCAGCCAGAGATCTATTCTGTGCCACATGGGTGTAGCCTGTAGCTCTTCAGGAATAGTGATATCTGATGTAAACCCACTAACTCCCACAGCTGCCTCGCCTATACCTCCTCCTACCCTGTCTCTATAAGGATGACCTCCAACCTGGTAGTGCCACAAACTCAAACTGCCCACTTCTATCTTTTTCTTTTTCAATCTTTTTATTAATTTTCAAATTAGTACAAAATATATATATAACATTAGTAATTATACACATGGTGCAAAGAGATCAGGAGAGCAATCATAACAGTTAATATATATAATCACAAGGAGTAAAAAAAAGTAATCTAGACCTCCTGCTCTCTTACTAAGTGAACGAATACAGAAGGAAAGATTGAAAAAAATGAAATTTAATTATATGAAAGAAGAACCCCCAAATCAAAAAAAATATTGATAATAGACCAAAAAAAACCCCAAAAACTTCAAAAAAAAACCGGACTGATATTTCTTAAATTAAAAAGAAAAAAAACATTACTATGTCGTCAACTCCGCTCCTAAGGGTTATTGAAAGGGATCTGAAAAAGGTCAGTTTATATCATATGGAAGTATTGAATAAATGGACTCCAAACTTCCTCAAATTTAAGCGAAGGATCAACAGTGCCACTCCTAATTTTTTCTAAGTTTAAACATGCTATCGTTTGAGAAAACCATTGAAAAGTGGTGGGAGGTATTGGATCCTTCCATTTGAACAGAATGGATCGCTTGGCCATTAATGTGACAAAGGCGATCATAGGACGAGCAGAAGCAGATAAATGGCGAGATTCCATCATTGGTAACCCAAAAATTGCAGTAATAAGATGAGGTTGTAAATCAATGTTCAATACAGATGAAATAATGTTAAAAATGTCTTTCCAATATTTTTCCAAAAGGGGACAGGACCAAAACATATGTGTCAGGGAAGCCACCTTCGAATTACATCTGTCACATATATGATGATAAAAACGGGCTAACTTGTCCTTGGACGTATGGGTCCTGTGAACCACCTTAAACTGTATCAAAGAATGTCTAGCACACATTGAAGATGTATTAACTAATTGAAGAATTTTCTTCCATGTCTCTGTAGGTAAAAGTATCTGGAGTTCTCTTTCCCATTTATTCTTAATTTTATCAAGTTCCTCTGAACGTATTTTCATAATCCGATCATAAATTATTGCTTCTGATAAGGATTAAAACCTAAAATTTTTTCCGTAATTTCAATTTTATCTGGTGTCGGAAAAGAAGGTAAAGTAACTTTTAAAAAATTTCTAATCTGTAAATATCGAAAAAAATGTGATCTAGACAGTTATCAATGAATAAATCACAGAAACATGTTATTCCCTTCATTCTCCATAAGGAAAAAACTGAGTCAATTCTAGATGGTTGAAAGAAAAAATTAGATTGAATAGGACTTGATAACTTAAATTTATTCAATCCAAAAAATTTAGGAAATTGAAACCATATCCGTATTGTATGTTCAACTATTAGATTAGTCATTTGTTTACTCAATTTAGTAAGTGCAAAAGGGAATGAAGCTCCTAAAATAGAAACTAATGAAAATCCTTGCACTGATTCACACTCAAGGTGTACCCAACAGGGACAATGAATTGCTTCTAAATCTTGTGCCCAGAAAATTAAGTATCTAATATTAATTGCCCAATAGTAAGATCTAAAATTAGGCAAAACCATACCACCATCCTTTTTTAATTTTTGTAAATATTTCTTACTTAACCTTGTGTTTTTATTCTGCCATGTATATGAAAGAATTTTGGATTCAATGGTGTTGAAAAAGGATTTTGAAATAAAAATTGGAATCGCCTGAAATAGATACAAGAATTTTGGTAAAATATTCATCTTAACTGCATTAATTGGGCCAATCAATGCTAAAGAGAATGGGGACCATTTAGTAAATAATTGTTTAACGTAATTAATTAAAGGTAAAAAGTTCACTTTAAATAAGTCCTTGTGTTTCTTGGTAATTTTAACACCTAGGTATGTAATCAGTCACTAATCTAAATGGTAATTGCCTATAAATTGGGACTTGCATGTTTAATGGGAAAAGTTCACTCTTATTAAGATTTAATCTATAACCAGAGAAAACACTAAACTGAGCAAGTAGTGATAATACTGCAGGGATTTCTATCTTTTACCCAGACCCATAAACAGGACTGTCCTGGTAGACCCATTGTTTCTGCCTGCTCTTGCCTCACCAAACTTGTCTCCTCATACCTCGACTCCTCTTGTCCAATCCCCTCCCACCTACATCTGGGATACCTCTCATGCCCTCCACCACTTTGACAACTTCCACTTCCCTGGCCCCAAATGCCTCACCTTCACCATGGGTGTCCAGTCCAAATACACCTCCAGCCCCCACCCCCCACCCCCACCAGGAAGGTCTTAGGGTACTCCGCTTCTTTCTGGAACAAAGATTCAACCAGTTCCCCTCCACTAACACTCTCATCCATCTGGCAGAAGGTGTTCTTACCCTCAATAACTTCTCTTTTGATTCGTTCCACTTTCTACAAATCAAAGGTGTAGCCATGGGCCCTGGTTACGCCTGTCTTTTCATTGACTACATGGAACAGTGCTTGTTCCAAACCTTCTCTGGCACCCCTCCCCAACTCTTTCTGCACTATATTGACAACAGCATTGATGCTGCCTCCTGCTGTATAGGGAACATGGCTTCCCCTCTGCTGTGGTTGATGGAATCCTCCCTCTCATTTCCTCCATTTCCCCGATGTCTGCTCTCACCACACCTCCCCCTAGACAGTAAATAAATAGAGTTCCCTTGGTCCTCACCTTTCACCCACTCGTCTCTGCATCCAGCAGATCATCCTTCTCCATTTCCACCAGCTGCAACAGGATCCCACCTCCAGTCACACCCTTTCATCTCCCCCACTTTCTGCTTTCTGCAGGGTCCACTCTCTCTGTGACTCTCTTGTCTGTTCATCCTTCCCCACCTATCCTTCACTATCCCTGGTGCTTTCTCCTGCAACCTTAGGAGGTGCAATACTTGTCCCTACACAAGCCCTTCGGCCCAATCATCTGTGCCAACCAAGTTGCCTAACTGAGCTACCTATTTGCCTGTGTTTGGCCCATATCCCTCTAAACCTTTCTATCCATATAACTGTCCAAGTACCTTTTAACTTTCAGAATTGTACCCACCTCTACCACTCCTCTTGCAGCTCATTCCATATACCCACCACCCTCTGTGTGGAAAAACTTGCCCCTCAGGTCCCCTTTAAATCTTTCCCCTCTCACTTTAAACTGATGTTTCAGACTCCCCTACCCTGGGGAAAAAGACTGACCATTCACTTTATCCATGCCGCTCCTGGTTTCATAAACCTCTATAAGGTCATTCCTTAGCCTCGTACACTCCAGGGAAAAAAGTTCCAGCCTATCGAGTCCCTCCTGATAATCTAAGCCCTCCAGTCCTGGTACCATCCTCGTAAATCTTTTATGCACCCTCTCCAGGTTAATGACATCATGTTCACCTTTACCATTCTCTCCCCCACGCGACTCCTCCACACCCCACCCCCCGCCCTCCCATTTCATAGATTTGTTACATAGAACAAAACAGCACAGGAACCACAATGTTGTGCTGAACTAATTAAAGTAGTAATTAAATGCCTCACTAAACTATCCTTTCTGCCTACACAAGTCCATATCCCTCCATTCTCTTCATGTTCGTGTGCCTATTTAAGAATCTTTTAAATGCCTCTATCATATTTGCCTCCACCACCGCCCCTGGCAGCACATTCCAGGCACCCACCACTCTCTGTGTAAAAAAAAATCTTGCCCCACACATCCCCTTTGAACTCTTCTCCCCTCTCCTTAAGTGCATTCCCTCTAGTATTAGACATTTCAACCCTTGGAAAAAGATACCAGCTGTCTACTCTATCTATGCCCCTCATAATCTTATCAACTTCTATCAGGTCTCCCCTCAGCCTCCACCACTCCAGAGAAAACAACCCAAGTTTGTCCAACCTTATTTCCTCAACACTCCCAATCCTGAGGCAGGGTCTTGACCTGAAGCGTCAACCATCCATTTGCCTTCACAGAGTTCACATTCGCTGAGTTCCTGTAGCAGTTTGTTTGTTGCTCCAGATTCCAGCATCTGCAGTCTCTTGTGTCTCTATTTGATCCAGTTTCTAGCTTCAAATCTTTTATGTTTATTGTAAACAGTATTCACAGGACACCACTATTGCAGGACTGAAACTTAATTGAACTATTTTATGATTTGTAGTATACATTATTCTACCTGACCTTTTTCAGACTTCCCAACTAGAATAATTGATATTTTACATATGACATCTTATTGAAGGCAATTTATGCTCCTTGTTCATTACCTTTGCCTCTTTCTGTTAGATCTTCAAATAGTTTAGTGTGAAAAAAATAATGCTCTTAGAAATACCTGGTTGCTATTTTTTTGTCTTCTTCATCTCCCATATTTTTGTATTCGTTATTTAGCAAAGACTAGAATTGTTCTTACCATTGACATTAAGCCTGTTTGTACTTCCTTGGATTGATTAACCAGGTATCATCCAAGAAAAGCTCCAGAGGGAGAATGAGGAGCCTTGCTGTCCAGGGTTATTTCCCATGGTTAGGAGCCTGTGTATAAAATTTTAAAGTGAAATGATTAAGGGGAAGACCCCAAATGTGTAAAACATTTGTCAGATCTGGAATCTAAAATCCTGAAGATTCTGGGTTCATATAGCAACCACTGAGCCACCGGCTGATTTGGCTGTTGTCTGCCATTCATTCAAGGAATGTTGCAGAAAAGCTATAACTTACATTTATATTACACATCTAAACAATAAAATGTTGTAAGGTGCTTCATGGGGGAATTATCAGACTAAGTTTAACGTTGAACCAGGTAAGGAATTAAAGGCAGAAAGAGAAGCAGAGAAGTTTAGAGAGGGAACTTGAAAACGAAGGATTACAGCAAGTGGTGTAGGAGAGATGTTTGGAAGGCACTTAATAGTAACACTGCATCAGTAATCCAGGACACAGACATTGTCCTTGTATGTTGATTCCAATTTAGAAATCTACATCTGAGCTACTGTGATGCAAAAATAAGACACTAGTTGATGAGTTGCAGAACAAAATTGATTTATTTTCCCGCCTTGCGTGGGCCTTTTAAGAGGAGCGGTTCCCGCCCTCCAAAAACGGAAATGACGTATGCGCTACGTCATCAAACTTTTCCCCCGCGCGGGTTCTCCCCGTCGCTCGGGGAAGACAAAGGCCCAGCGCCATCTTGGGCCTCGCTGCTCCGACAACGTGTGACCCGACCGCCAAGCCGGTTCGCTTGCTCGGATGGTGAGTCGCTACACTACCTTCAAAACGCTTGCAGATATTTTGAAATCTCTTTTCATTGGAGTTCATTCAAGTTAAACTAATATCTAATGACACAGCTTTCATCATGTGTATGATGAATATATGACCTTGTTTATAAAATAGTTTAAATTTATACCTTTTCTTGTGACTTGCATCTGACTGCTTTTATCATTTTAGTGTGAAGGTATTAGAGTAACATTGCTCACCTTTTACCACAAAGCCACCTTACTGTATTGACCCCATAACCCTTGATTCGCATTAAATCTATTGACCTCTGTCTTGAATATATAGTGACTGGACCATCATATTCCTCTTGGATGGAGGATGTCAAAGATTTACCACCCTCTGGGTGATTACATTTCTTCTCATACCTATCTTGAGTCGTTGAGCCTTATTTTGAGAATATGGCATGTGGTTCTTGGCACCCTAGCTGGGAGAAACATCATCCCTGAATTACCCATAAGAATTTTTTATATTTCAGTAAGATCACTTCTCATTCCTCTCAACTCGCATCGCAAGAGAAGGTAGAATTTTAAGCCCATACTGCTTACTGTCTCCTTGTAGGAAAAGCTCCCATTCCAGGAATCAGTCTAAGAAATCTTTGTTGCACTTTCTTCTGGCAACTGTATCCTTCCCTAGGTAGAAAGATCAGACCTGTGGATAATATACCAGGTGCAATCTCACCAGGACCTTACATAATTTCAGTAAGATGCCTTTACTCTGGCACTCAAATTCTTTTGCAATAAGACTAACAGATCATTTGCTTTCCTAATTGTTTGCTGTAGCTGTAAGTTAATCGTCAGCGATTAGTCTGCAAGGAAACTCTGGTCCCTTAACACCTTTCAATCTCTGCTTTTCTACGTTTTCTACAAAAGTATATGACCTCATCTATTCCAACTACACATCCTTAGTGATTTACTTAGACTGTCTACATCCCCTTGAAGCCTCCCTGTTCTTCATCAGACACAAACACAAGGACATGCTGTTTTATTTTATTGGATGCACAAAATTGAGACTTTGATGAAACATGGAACCTGGGTTTTCTTTTGGGATACTGTAGAGCTGTTGAGTGAAAGCTGTTTTGGAGGCTCACAGTTATAACATTCATGATTACCAGGGAAATGCCAACTAGTTGGCAATGTTTTATACTAAATGGGAGAATTTGAATTCTTAATAAAAGAAACAGTTATCGTGACATAGGATGTATAAATTAATGTGACATTGCAAAGGAGGCGCGGTCTTTGCGCCTGTTAAACAAAAATAGAGCGAGCAATTGAGCATCTATTCACCTGTTAAATCTTTGTGCCTTACATTGTTTGTTAATCCTTACTTCCTTGTTGTTTGCAGGCCATTCCATGTGGTACCCATCCACGGAAACCTGGATGCTGGGGGTAACATGCAAGTGACGATAGAATTTATCCCACAGCGTATTGGGGATCACAGCGAGGATCTGATGGTACATTTGGATACAGGTTAGATCACTGTCTAATTCAGACCAGATATCTTGCAATTTCTAACACTTAATATTTTAGTTGTGTTTAGTTCATGGCACATTTAGTAGATCACTTTTATTGAGTCATACCTTCCGTAAGCCACTGTGACTGGAAGCATAAGCTGGATCTTTTATATCAACAAGGCCAACCAAAAGCAAAGAAAAGGCAGCAAATTACGTGAAGATACAGAAGAAAAATGATATTGGGGGATATGTTTCCATCTGCTCCCAGTGGTTATTTTGACAATGGAATCTCAATTGATTTTTTAATGTTTGAAGTATCTGGGACATATTAACTAAATTGGCAGAATGGCCAATAAACAATGTAAAGGTTGCATGCTGTATTAGGATTTGCTTTTCTTCAGTAAGGTGCAGTTTCTCCTCTCCTGCTGACAGTGATCTTTTGGCAGCATTTGGACTAAGCAGCAGCAATGAAGTGATCCTAAGATCAGACAAACCGACTTCTTCTCTGTCTGTGATCTGGTGGATCATTTGTCTTTATACTCCTGCTCCTAGAGATGTATGCACTTGGTTTGAATTCTGAAGTAATTTCCAGATTTGTTGGCTGAGAGGCTGCCACTTCCTTGGTAGATCTCTTCAGAATTAATTTCTAGCAAAACTCCTGTGAATCAACACAATTCAAATGCTCAAGTTCAAACAGAAAAGGCTGCAAATACTCAGCAGACCAGAAAGAATCCATTTAAAGGGAAATGGAATTAATGTTTCAGGTCAATAATTTTTCATCAGAGATTTTCAAATGTTGAAGCTGCAAAATGATGTTGAGCAGGTGCTATTTTGAAGCAAATCTGAAGGGAACGAGTATGTGCCTTTTGAAATCATCTTGTTGGTTAACTTGAAATTTTGCTTGTTAAAAAATCCATTTTATTATTGCCATCCATAAGAAAACTGTTAGTATTTTTAGAACTGTACTTTAAATATGCAGTAGAAGTGCGCATATCTCTAAGTGCAGACTCGTGTCTACTTTAGATTTAATGGTGTTGTGTGGGTTGATGCTTTGGCAGTGATAAGAAATGGGATTTGTGAATTGGGGGATTGTCATTTGAACTTATAAATTTGGTGAACTCTCAGAATCATGGAAGAAATTGCAGTTTAACCATTTAATCAGCAAATTTTTTTTGTATGAAATTTCGTCTTGCAGCAAGAAACTTTTTTATTCTAATGTTTTCTTACAAAGAAGATTGGTCTTTTTCACATTGTTCAAGGTTATGTTATGTAGACCTATGGAAAATGTAAACCTTAAAAGAACATTTCCCTTTTATTCCACACGGAAATCTTGTCTTTTACAACTTAAAATTGGTAACCAATGACGTACTTTCAAAGTTAGTCAGTGTTGTAATGTAAGTAACATAGGAGCTACTGTAAAACTCTGTTAATCAGGCATGGTTGGGACTTTGGTGGTGCAAGACAAGCAGATTTTTTTGAACTACTGGATATTATTCCTATTAATACTCCATACTTTTAATTCACTTTTATTAACATGACACACAGTAGATCAATACATTTTCCAGCGAGCCTAGTGCACGGAAAGGGAGCGCGGAAATGGGGACCCTGGTGTGTGGAAAGTGAATGTGGGAACCTGAGCCATAGAACCATAGAACCATACAGCACAAAACAGGCCCTTCGGCCCACCATGTTGTGCCGTCCATCAAACCACCCTCACACTACCTAACACCTTCCTCCCGCATATCCCTCCATCTCACATTCCTCCATATGCCTATCCAACAAGCTCTTGAACCTATCTAATGTATCTGCCTCCACCACCACCCCAGGCAGTGCATTCCATGCACCAACCACTCTCTGGGTGAAAAACCTCCCCCTGACATCTCCCTTGAACCTCCCACCCGTAACCTTAAAGCCATGCCCTCTCGTCTTGAGCATTGGTGCCCTGGGAAGGAGGCGCTGACTGTCTACTGTATCTATTCCTCTCAATATTTTATATACCTCTATCATGTCTCCTCTCATCCTCCTCCTTTCCAGTGAATAAAGCCCTAGCACCTTAAGCCTCTCCTCATATTCAATACGCTCTAACCCAGGCAGCATCCTGGTAAATCTCCTCCACATCCTTCCTATAATGAGGCGACCAGAACTGAACACAGTACTCTTAAGTGTGGCCTAACTAGAGTTTTGTAAAGCTGCATCATCACCTTGAGGCTCTTAAACTCAATCCCGCGATTTATGAAAGCCAACATCCCATTGGCCTTCTTAACTGCTCTTTCCACCTGTGAGGCAACTTTCAATGAACTGTGAATATGAACCCCCAGATCCCTCTGCTCCTCCACACTGCCAAGTACCTTGCCATTTACCCTGTACTCTGCCCTGGAGTTTGTCCTTCCAAAGTGTACCACCTCACACTTCTCTGGATTGAACTCCATCTGCCACTTGTCAGCCCAGCTCTGCATCCTATCAATATCCCTCTGTAAGCTCTGACAGCCCTCCACACTATCCACAACACCGCCGATCTTAGTGTCGTCCGCAAACTTACTAACCCAGCCCTCCACCCCCTCATCTAAGTCATCTATAAATATCACAAAAAGTAGAGGTCCCAGAACCGATCCCTGCGGGACACCACTAGTCACTGCCCTCCAGTCCGAGGGCACTCCTTCCACCACAACCCTCTGCTTTCTACATGCAAACCAATTCCTAATCCACACAGCCAAGCTTCCCTGGATCCCTTGGCCTCTGACCTTCTGAAGAAGCCTACCATGAGGAACCTTACCAAACGCCTTACTAAAATCCATGTAAACCATATCCACCGCACTGCCCTCGTCAATCTTCCTAGTCACCTCCTCAAAGAACTCTATCAGGCTTGTGAGGCAAGATCTTCCCTTCACAAAGCCATGCTGGCTGTCCCTAATCAGTCCATGATTCTCAAGGTGTTCATAAGTCCTATCCCTTAGAATCCTTTCTAACAGCTTACCCACCACAGATGTGAGACTCACCGGTCTATAATTCCCTGGCCTATCCCTATTACCTTTTTTGAACAAGGGGACAACATTCGCAACCCTCCAATCCTCTGGCACCATCCCCGTGGACAACGAGGACTCAAGGATCCTTACCAGCGGTTCAACAATCTCCTCCCTAGCCTCTCGAAGCAGCCTGGGGAAAATACTGTCAGGCCCCGGAGATTTATCTGTCTTGATATTATTTAACAACTTCAACACATCCTCTCTCTTGATGTCTACAACCTCGAGAACATTACCCCTACCAGCACTCCCTTCCGCGTCATCAAGACCCATCTCCCTGGTGAATACCGAAGAGAAGTACTCATTGAGAACTTCTCCCACTTCCGCCGCCTCCAGGCAAATTCTCCCACCTTTGTCCTTAATCGGACCTACCTTTACTCTAGCCATCCTCCTACCCTTCACGTACTTGAAAAAGGCCTTGGGATTTTCCTTAACCCTACTAGCCAACGTCTTTTCATGTCCCCTTCTAGCTCTCCTCAGCCCTTTCTTAAGTTCCTTCCTCGCTACCCTATATTCCTCACGGGCCCTGTCTGAACCTTGCTGCTTATACCTCATGTACGCTACCTTCTTCTCCCTAACAAGTCATTCCACCTCTCTCGTCACCCACGGTTCCTTCACCCTGCCATTCCTTCTCTGCCTCACCGGGACATATTTATCCCCAACATCCTGCATAAGATCCCTGAACATCGACCACATCTCCATGGTACATTTCCCTTCAAAAAGGACATCCCAATTTACACTCCCAAGTTCTCTCCTTATAGCCTCATAGTTCGCCTTTCCCCAATTAAAAATCCTCTTGTCCTCTCTGCACCTGTCCCCGTCCATGACAATTTTAAAAGTTATGGAGCAATGGTCACTGGGGCATAGAAAGGGAACATGGGAGGGAGGAGGCCTGGTGCCTGGGAATGGAGCCTAGTGCCTGGGAAGGGAGCCTAGTGCCTGGAAAGGAAATGTGGGAAGGGAGCCCGGTGCTTGGGCAGGGAGCCTAGGAACCAGGGCCGCAGTGCGTGGAAAGAGAGCATAGGAGTTAGCACCTGGGAAGCCAAATCATCAGGACTTCTGAATAGTCAGCTAGCGGGTTATCAGGGTTGTAGTCTAAATGGCAAGATCCCATAAACAGATATGATAGAAATGAACATATTCAGACTTGTTGATATTATTGTGGCACGTCAGAAGATATCGCATGATGTTTTTGGATTGCTGCTGTGGGAAACCATCTGAGTGACAGGCCATTGATTTAATTTCCACTGTGCAAGCACCATCATAGGCTGAGAAAAAGGCATCAGTGGCATTACAGCTTATATTGTATACCTAAATCCCCATTTTCAGGTCAGATATCATTAAATGTTTGCACATTTGAATGCATCAAACTTTTCCCACCTTCACAATTTTCTATTGAAGGACATTTCTCCAGAACAATTTGCTTTATGAAGGGAAATCATTTTTGACTAATCTGCTGGACTCCTTTGAGGATGTGATTAGTAGAACAGCCAGTGGATGTGTTGTATTCGGATTCCAGAAAGCCTTCGTTAAGGTCCCTCACTGGAGGTTAGTTAACAAGGTTAGAGCACAAGGAATTGGGGGTAACACACTGACGTGTATTGGGAATTAGTTACTTGATAGAAAGCAATGAATAATAAACTTTTCTCAGGTTGGCAGGCCCTGACTAGTGGGGTAAAGCTGGGATCAGTGCTTGGGTCCACCTACTCATGATCTATGTCAACAGTTTGGTTGAGGTGAGGAAATGTCATCTTTCTAAGTTTGCTGAAGATGTTAAACTGGATGGAATTATGAGTACAGAGGAGGACGTAAAGAGGCTTCAGGGGGAAATGGATAGGCTGAGTGAGTGAGCAATAACATGGCAGGCACAATATAGTGTGGTCATCCACTCCAGTGCACGTGACAGAAAAGCAGGGTATTTGTTAACAGTGAGAAATTAGGCGGTGTTGATATTCCAAGGGACCTTGAGGAGTTTGTATACAAGTCACTGAAGGCCAGGATGCAAATTCAGCAAGTGATCAAGAGGGCAAATGGTATGGTAGTTTGAAGTTTGATTACAGGAGCAAGGAAGACTTCTTACAGTTAGATAAGGCCGTGGTGACTATGCACACAGAGTATTGTGTACAGTGTTTGTCTCCTTACCCAAGAAGGGGTGTACTTGCTGTAGAAAGAATTCAGCAAAGATGGAGGCAGCAGATGCACAAGAGTTTACTGCTAGAGTAACCTTGACAGCCATCGCCAATCAGTCCTTTCCCTGATGATTGAATTGTTTCTGCAGCAAGTGGAAGGTTTCAGTCAGGATTTCATTATGTACTGATACCTCACGTAATGTTCTTTGCTAAGATTCAGGTAGAAAAGTTTCTTTCTGTTACAGTTTTCAGAACAGTTTTTATTGAAGACTCCCCCTCTAATCCATCTCCCAGTCGTGTTGCACTGTAGGAAGAATGCCTATTAATGTACTGAACCTAAAAGGAAATGATTTATGCAAAAATAAAAAATGAAAAATGCTGGGAAGACTCGGGGGGTCAGATAATGTCATTGCAGAGGGAATTGAAAAGCAAAAAAACTGCAGATGCTGGAATTTTGAAACAACAACAGGAAATGCTGGAAGCACTCGCCAGGTTAGGCAGTGTTTTGGTGCTTGTACCTTGAAGTCAGGCAAAGTGCCCTTCAGCACTTCCTACCATTGCCTGCAGACTTTTGCTCCTTGGAAGTGATTCTAGAAAGCATCATATTCTTGCAGAATTCTTGCAAAAAGCAGTAGTCTGCTGGACTGCAAATGGTTGATGAGCCATTTGTATATTACTACTGGGTTGCTCCCTGTTGCTTAACATGTTCTGTTGTGCATGGTCAATAGAGGATTTTAAGTTGGGTAAGTTCCACACATAAATCACTGCTGAATGTTGATTATGATCTGCCTACTCTGCTTTCTTCCAGTGAATACTCTCTGCCTGCATGCCAATGGCCTCATCAGTGTAAGACTTGATTTACTGTTTCTGTGCACACTCCTGTCAGTGCCAGTTTGGAGATCTAACTGCATTCAAAGTGTCTAAAAGGCCTTAAACATTCTAATTTCATGCTCACTTGATGCTTTTAAAGCTGTACTAGAAAAATTGAGCAAGCTGCTAATGGGTGCATGGGTAGTGCTCACTGTACCCACCAAACATTTAAAGGATTAAGCAGTAGAAATTTTAATGTAAATCAGGAAAAAAAAACTGCACGTACTGAAATCTGATATAAAAACACTCTGCAGGTCAGGCGGCATCTGTGGAAAGAGAAACAGAGTTAACATTCCAGGTTGTGACTCCTTTATCAAAATTGGCAGAGAGAAGACAAGATGATGCTGGAGGAACTCAGCAGGCCAGGCAGCATCCGTGGAGAAAAGCAGGCGGTCAACGTTTCGGGTCAGGACCCTTCTTCAGGACTGAAGATAGGAAAAGGGGAAGCCCAATATATAGGAGGGAAAAGCAGAGCAGCGACAGGTGGACAAAAGAGGGGAGGCAGGGTGGGCAAAGGGTGGTGATAGGTAGATGCAGAGATAGTGATAGGCAGGTGTGGGGGAGGAGGAGGGGAGGGGGCTTCATCTCAGAGAGAAAACAAGTTAGTTTTCTGTCGCAGAGAAAATGGAGCGATGGGCAGAACAAAGGGAATATCTCCAGTAGGGTGAGACCAAGTGGGTTAACGTGTCTTTGTCTGTGTCATGTGTTACTACTAGCAGGGCAGTGAGACATAACCAGCAGGTCAGACTATCCTAATAGAAAGAGAAAAACTTAGTCAAAATCACAGATGGATGACTGACAGAAATGATCTGTTCTGATACAGACAGAAAGAAAGAACAAATTAACTGAAGTTGCAGATTCAATACTGAGTCCAGAAGGCTGCAATATTGCCAGGCAAAAAATGAAGTGTTGTTCCTCAGATTTGGAGTGCCTCATTGTTACAGTGCAGGGGGCCACAGACAGATAGGTAAGAGTGGGATGGTGAGTTAAAGTAGTTAACTGTAAGCTCAGGGTCACTTCTGCGGACTGAACATAGGTGCTTCACCAAGTGACCACCTAATTTGTGTTTGGTTTCTGCATTGTAGAGTAGAGCACAAGATTAGAAGTGCAGCTGGAAAGACTATTTGGATCCGTGGTTGGTAGAAAGGGAAGAAATGAAAGGACACATTTTGCAAATCAAACCTGCTGACAAACGTAGTACTGCTGGGGGCTAGTGAACTGTCTCCCAGAGGCCAAACACCTGCTCTCAGACACATCCTCATTCCTCCCTGTGGACCTTGGCCTCACCATCAAACAATAGGCCATTGCCTCCCACACATTCATAGACCTCATTTCATTGGGAGATCTTCCATCCATATCTTCCAACCTTATAATGCCACAGGCCCGCACATCCCACTTCTATTTTCTGTCTGAGATCCACAAGCAGGACTTTCTGACCTATTGTTTCAGCCTTCTCTTTCCCCACTGAACTTATTTGTTCCTACCTTTGCTCCATCCTTCTTCCCCTGGTCCCACTTATATCTATGACACTTTGGATGCCCTCTGCTATTTCAACTTGTTTCCAATTTCCTGGTCCCAAGTGGAAATCTTCACCATGGACATACAATCCCTCTACACTCTGTCCCACTTCAGGGAAGTCTGAGGGCCCTCTTCTTCTTCCCTGAATAGAGGCCCAACCAGTTCTTTCCCACCAAAACACACATTCAGCTGGCTGAACTTGTCCTCACATTGAATAACTTCCCCTTCAGCTCCACTCCCTGATACACACAGATCAGATACTGGACTTGATTTCAGGACATGCAGGAATTATATTAAGACATGGGCACAAACAGTTCAAAATGTAAAGAAATAATTACTTCAAAAATTATCTCAGGGACTTAAATAATGGGATTCTTCTGCTTCGCTCAGCCCACAGATTGTAAACAACGCCACTGAGAAAATGACAGTGGACAGAAAATGGGAGAGGATTTCCAAATGTGTACTGTTAAACCCATTTATTTGTATATTGTTTATGAAACCTACAATGTCTGTCTAAAAAAGGCATTTACTGTTGTGATTTATTTTTAAATAATTCTCAAAGGCTGGTGTTACTGATGAGCTTTTGAGGTAGTGGTGGTAGTGGCCAGAGGAGTTTAGAATTAGTGTTATGCGGGTTGGGGGGTGGGATCGTGTGGTCACTTCATCTCACAGTCTATGTGTAGGATGTTCAGGTCTGTTGTTAATCACCAAAAGTTGCAAGGTTCTGTGATTTCTTTAATGGGTGAAGAATCAGTATACAGTGGCGTGCAAAAGTTTGGGCACCCCTGGTCAAAATTTCTGTTACTGTGAATAGCTAAGCAAGTAAAAGATGACCCGATTTCCAAAAGGCATGAAGTTAAAGATGACACATTTCTTTAATATTTTAAGCAAGATTACTTTTTTATTTCTATCTTTTACAGTTTCAAAGTAACAAAAATGGAAAAGGGCCCAAAGCAAAAGTTTGGGCACCCTGCATGATCAGTACTTAGTAAGTACTGACAAGTATCACAGCTTGCAAATGCTTTCTGTAGCCAGCTAAGAGTCTTTCAATTCTTGCTTGGGGGATTTTCGCCCATTCTTCCTTGTAAAAGGCTTCTAGTTCTGTGAGATTCTTGGGTCATCTTGCATGCACTGCTCTTTTGAGGTCTATCCACAGGTTTTCGATGATGTTTAGGTTGGGGGACTGTGAGGGCCATGGCAAAACCTTCAGCTTGTGCCTCTTGAGGTAGTCCATTGTGGATTTTGAGGTGTGTTTAGGATTGTTATCCTGTTGTAGAAGCCATCCTCTTTTCACCTTCAGCTTTTTTGAAGACGGTGTGATGTTTGCTTCCAGAATTTGCTGGTATTTAATTGAATTCATTCTTCCCTCTACCAGTGAAATGTTCCCCGTGCCACTGGCTGCAACACAAGCCCAAAGCATGATCGATCCACCCCTGTGCTTAACAGTTGGACAGGTGTTCTTTTCATGAAATTCTGCACTCTTTTTTGTCCAAACATACCTTTGCTCATTGTGGCCAAAAAGTTCTATTTTAACTTCATCAGTCCACAGGACTTGTTTCCAAAATGCATCAGGATTGCTTAGATGTTCCTTTGCAAACTTCTGACGCTGAATTTTGTGGTGAGGATGCAGGAAAGGTTTTCTTCTGATGACTCTTCCATGAAGGTCATATTTGTGCAGGTGTCGTTGCACAGTAGAACAGCGCACCACCACTCCAGAGTCTGCTAAATCTTCCTGAAGGTCTTTTGCAGTCAAACGGGGTTTTGATTTGCCTTTCTAGCAATCCTATGAGCAGTTCTCTCGGAAAGTTTTCTTGGTCTTCCAGACCTCAACTTGACCTCCACCGTTCCTGTTAACTGCCATTTCTTAATTACATTACGAACAGAGGAAACGGCTACCTGAGAACGCTTCGCTATCTTCTTATAGCCTTGTCCTGCTTTGTGGGCATCATTTATTTTAATTTTCAGAGTGCTAGGCAGCTGCTTAGAGGAGCCCATGGCTGCTGATTGTTGGGACAAGGTTTGAGGAGTCAGGGTATTTATAAAGCTTTGAAATTTGCATCACCTGTCCTTTCCTAACGATGACTGTGAACAAGCCATAGCCCTAACAAGCTAATGAAGGTCTGAGACCTTGGTAAAAGTTATCTGAGAGCTCAAATCTCTTGGGGTGCCCAAACTTTTGCATGGTGGTTCTTTCATTTTTTCACTCTAAAATTGTACAAAACAGAAATAATACACTAATCTTGCTTAAAATGTTGAAAAGAATGTTTCATCTTTAATTTTATGACTTTTGGAGATCAGTTCATCTTCTACTCACTTAACTATTCACAGTAACAGAAATTTTGACCAGAAGTGCCCAAACTTTTGCATGCCACTGTATTTTGCAGTGTCACTTTGGTGGAGAGACTGGAAGATCTTCTCCTTAACGGCCTTGTTTAGTACAGGCAGGGAATCTGCTTTGAATAGGGCACCTGAAGGCTTGTACCTGCTGTAAATGGGACTTAGCCTAATTTGTAGAGCTTTTCTCAAACACCACCTGAGGTTATGGTACAGATTCTCAGTTGTCATATTGGATGCACAGGCACAAAGACCACTTCGGGTGCGGTAACTGACCTCTGATATTCATTTCAATGCATTTGACTGGGAGAACTGCCTTTCTCAAATATTAAATGTTCCAATCCAAGTTTATAAGATTTTCTGTTAATCTGCAGAACCTTTCCATTGTAATGATTTGTCAATCCAAGATTTGTTTCATCAGATCCATTAGTCACTTTCTTTTTGAGCTGGGACTTTCATTCATATCTTTCTGTGTGAATGGTTCACATGGATTTGAAAGAGGTATTACAATGACAAACTGTTTATCTGTCAGTGCTGGATGGAGTGTACTATTTTAAACTTGAGGGTTACTTAGATTATTTGATCTCTTAAATTAACCTGAAAGTGTTGAGCAGTAATAGAACTTTTAATTAGTTGTAACAGATATTGTTTTGGATACTGATGAGTGTTGAGATCATTCGGTTTCACTTTTTACTTCAAGTATATTAAAATGATTGATTTGTTTTAAAAAATTGAGTGAAATTTGACCATGTGCTTTAATTACCATCTTACTTAAACTGCAGTGTGCAGAATAGTTTTTTCTGTGTAAAAACAAAGTTGGAAATAAGAAAAGTTCTGTTCGTAGAACTTTGACCATTACTCCCATCACCATGGTGCCAAGGCACCAATGATAATGCTACAGGGTGCAGTTGCTTAGATCCCTGGTCTAGGCATTTGGCAAATTACTGTTTGATCTTCACACCTGTTGTAGTATTTGTTGCCTTTCTTAAACACTGCATGAAATGCTGTATGTGATGACCATGCTATTGGTTAATTGTTGCTGGGAATGAACAGGGACAAGAAATGGCAGAATGGTAACCCTGAGCTTGACAATTTGATGATCAAAGGGACTAGACTGGAGGAGGAGGAGGATGATGGGAGTTGAGAGTCTTGACTGACCCCAAAGCCTGGCTGTCACTTTGGTTTCCCAGGCAGCTGGCCAAAACAAGGAACATTGTCCCCTCAGGAACAGGATGACTTGGGGAAATATACTTCCAAAAAATGTGTTTGTGCCAAAACGATGTCATTTGTGAGGAAGTCCCTAAACAATTTACAGCGTAAGTACCCTTGAAACAGAAAGAAATGATTGATGTGGCACATTTTGTTCAGGATAACACCTGATAGTGAAGCCGGGGTCTGTAGCATGCGGATTGAAGTGGTTAACTTCTTAACAGATGAGTCGTGAAAGAAATCCCAGTCTTTTCTTGAAAATTATCCAAGCAATCTATTCCCAGTAGCTCCGCAGCCTGTTCTCGCTGTGACAAATACTTTTGGCCATTGAACTTGGCCTTAGCAGCTGCTCAGCCTGGGGAAGCAGCCTTACAGTCTGTCAATGGCATTCAGGGTTTATGGTCAAAGAGGGCTTGTGTTATTCAGAGTCTTTCCAGTTACTGGAGACTAGCTTCCCATTGGTGGGGGTTTGGGGGGCTAGTGGAATTGGGTCAGGGAGGTAATTTGACAAAACAGCATACTTTCAATGGTGCATGACCAGTGAGGACAGACAGCATACTGGTCATCAGAGGATCTGGCCCACCTTTAAATAAAGGGAAATAGGAGATAAAGATAATGCAGTCCGCCAAGCTGGCTCTGCCGTTCAGTACAATCATTGCTGATCTGATCAATGGCCTTAATTCCATTTTCCTTGCCGATCTCCATATTCTTTGATTCCCTTGTAATTTAAAAATCTCTCTCACAGCCTTGAATGTATCATAGGGTTCAACACCCATGGCTGTCTAGCGCAGGAATTCCAAAGCTTTGTACTCCACTGAGAGGACTTCCTCCTTATTTGGTGATCCTCTTCCCAAGGTGATCCCTTATCTTGCAACTACCAAATCAGTATTCTGAAAATATTGCCATAAGGTCAGCACAGAGGGATGTCACACCTGACATAGTTATTACACTCATTTCCTTCTCTGCTTCTTTCTCCTCTACTTTTTCCTCAGCTGTTTGCAAGGGCTGAAGCTGCCTTATTGACACATTCTTCAGTGCGATCAGTAGTAGGGTCTTCTCAGGGGTGTACTGCAAAGAGTTTTCAGAGTGATCAAGCAGGAGAAATGTTGTTTACTTGATTATCTTATGCAAGACAACTGATCCTGACTAGGAGTGTTCATCTTTAGTCATAGAGTCACAGAGTTGTACAGCACAGAAACAGGCCCTTCGCCCCACCACATCCATGCCGACCTTTTTGCCCATCTACCCTAATCCCATTTGCCTGCATTAGGAGCAATTCCTTCTATTCCTTGCCTATTTAAGTGTCTATCTAAATGCATCTTAAACATACTAATTGTCTCTGATTCCTCCACTGGCAGCGAGTTCCAGATATCAACCAGTCTCTGTGTGGGAAAAAAAACACAACCCTCAGATCCCCTTTAAAGCTCCTTCCTCTCAACTTAAACCTATTCTCTCTAGTTTTTGATACCCCTACCATGGGAAAAAGATTTTGACTATCTACGTATCTCATATTCTTATAAACTTATATCAGGTCACCCCTCAGCCTCCTTTGCTGCAGGAAAAGCCCAAGCCCAGCCTATCCAATCTCTCCCCATAACTAAAGTCCTCCAGTCCAGGCAACATCCTGGTGAATCTCCTCTGCACTCTCTCCAACACAATCACATCCTTCCTATAGTGTGTGCATGTTCTGCGGTGGAGGCTGGAGTCAGATGGCTAGAGCACAGCCATTGTCCCCAAGCTGTCATCAATGTTTCAGGTGTGGTGGCTGAAAGGGAGACACCACAGAGGACTCCCGCATAACAAGCCAACTATAGATTCAGGGAGTGTAAACCCTTTGTAGTTGTATACTTCCTGATTTTCATGTGTCCCTTTGAAGGTGATGTACGTGCAGTTGATGCTCCCTTGTATCATTGGGATGCCACAATTCTGATGCTGCCTGCTACTTCCTTTCAGGGGAGATGGAAATGAATTTGGCTCTTGAGGAGTAGAAAGCCTCTGTGAGTTGTGCTGCAACATGAAAATCATAATGGATATCCCTAGCACTGGTCTGGAAGGACCCACAAGTAAAGAAATTGATGGCTCTAGTCATCTTTGTAGCCACTAGCAATGTCATGTTAGCCCTTCATTGTAGCTGGTTGCAGGAAATGGTAGATATCAGTCAACAGCCCCACAAACACTGCATCCCATTGTTGTGCATTGGAGAAATGCACTCTAAACATTGTTCCTGCAGCAACATGATGTACCTAAAGGAATGATATACCTCAAGGGATGCTATACCTCATGATGGAATCCAAACCTCAATCACAAACTGCCCGAAGATTATAGAAACTTTTTACTCTTGTGTAAAACAGCAGAAGCCATGAACAATCAGCAGGCTTTCTAAAAACGCAGCAATAAACCCACAAGTAATTGATGATACCACTTGCTGAGAGTTTAACTATGACTCTCTTAGAGTGATGAGCCAATCTCTGCTGATTTGAAATTGTAAGGGCTTCAATGTAGTCAGGTTGCATGTTGCTCTGGTTGTTTTATCCAAGTTCACATTTGAGTCAGACCTCCTATCTGGTCCTGGATGGGCAATGGTATCTATCTCACTAGCTGAATCTACTGGCCATGAATTGGCACATGATCACATCACCCATGACTGTGTTACCAGCAGGATGGCTGTCAAAAAGATTCCTCGGCCAGAGAAGTTACTGTGGCTCAGGACCTTACTTCTCAAGGACATCCTGGCCAGATGCCTTCAAAGAGTGCCTGAACATTGACTAACGTGACTGGCTCAGAATGGGACATCCTATCCTCTCTGGGGGTGAGAGGGAGGGGTGAGACTTGGGTTGGTAGGTGATAGCTTCACAGATACTGCTCGACCCTTTGAGTTCCTGCAGCAGTTTGTTTTTTTGCTTCAGATTCCAGCATCTTCACTCTCTTGTGTCTCCATTTTACAACTCCACTGTGAATTCTCTTCAAAGCATGCCAACTCTGAAGAAGTTCTGCTCCTGTCACCTACCAGTCCCTGTCTCACTCCTCTCTCTCACCTCTTTATTCTTGGATCTGTTTCAATGAACTGTCCTTATTGGTGGTGAGAAGTCCCCTTGGTAGGGATTGTTAGGCCTCAGTACATGATGCGGTGGGGTGAGTCATTTGACATGGTTGTAACTTTCCATCTGTGGGTGTGGCAACTTTGGTAGATCAAACAACAGGATTGGTCACAAGGCTACTAACCACTCACAGTTACTTATGGCTGGGCCTCTATGTATGTCATGGGAGAGGTGCCAGTCACCATGTCCACCGTCCATAGTTTATCTTGGCTCAGTGGTGTAGGTTGGAAGGTTCTTTCGTGTTGAAAGCACTGGATATATACACGCGCTTGATACCTGGTGACATCAGCAGAGCCATAGAGATTCAATTTCAAGTGTCAAAACTGTATTGCATCTTAATTGACATCCCAATCTACATATTCTGTTTATTTCCTATCTGTGAGCAATGTCTATACTACTGTTCAAACCAATTTACCTGATGGATTCAGCTACACTAAAGTGTGCACTTGTGATTCCTGCAAGAAATGGGGAGGAACGGATACCCTCAGTGCTAAAACAGCAAGTACCAGAGAGCTCACCCTCGTGGCTAAACTATCAAAATCTAATGACTTACTGTTAACTAGAAAAAGCGAGACAACCACAATTACAGGTAACCTGACTACATCAAGAACCCTACCACTGGATTTAACATTAAGGCAGTCAATAGAACAGTTATATCGGTGAGGAATCTAGATTGTTTGAGAAGTCAGGGGGTGCTAAAATTGTGTTGCTGTGAACTATATGAGCACCGTCACTAAAGTAATAGACTAGCAAAAATATTTAGCCTAAGCATTTAATGTGAAAGTGGGCACTGGCTGACATATAATGGATTTTTCTCATTTTTTGAATTAATGAAGCATTTTTATACACTTAACTCAACACAATATAAAGGCCAACAAAAATTTTGAATTGGCAGTATTTACATTGAGACTGCTGCCAGGTTGTGTAGGGAATTAAATGCCAGATTTTTATATATATATTCATTTGATGTGGCCATTGCTGACAACAACAATATTTATTGCCCATTTATAACTGCATTTGAAAAGTTTGTGATGATGCCTCTGGGAATGGCAATAGCATTGAAAGAACTATAGCCAACATCACCAGCACTGTCTCTGCAAAAACATTCCAAATCTATTAGCAGAATAGGCAAACCATTCCAATATCCAATGCTCAGATCACAGTCAACAAACTTCAGTGGGCAGGCAAAATCATCTGCATACTTGACTCCAGAATCAAGCATTCTGAACTCCATCGTGTCAAGAAGTTTCCAGGAAGACAAAGTAAACTCTTCAAGGATGTTCCCAAAGTCTCCTTGAGAAATTGTAACAATGTCACGGTCCTTGAAAATTCCTCATCTGTGACTGCTCAAAATGGCCAAAGTGAATATATTTGGGAAGAACATGGAGGCCACGTGCACAGAACAAAAGAAGCTCACGATATCCCAAACAATTCCAAACTCTTCACCAACTTGTCCCACTAACTACCATCTATGCCACCTGTGACAGAATTAGTAGAACCCATATAGGTATCTTCAACCCTCTCAGAGCCAAAGTCCTGGAGCAGAAGCAACGCATCCTTGAGCTGGAAGGACTGCCCAAGGATAAGAAGTATCTGAGTGCATGAAGCATTTGTAACAAAATAGACAAACTGATATTGCAACTGGAGACAGTTAAGTTTGACTGAATAGCTAACTCGAGAAACGGTTGCATGGTGACAAAGGTTGGAAGTTAAATATTCCTGGGTAATTGACATTGAGAAAGGACAGACAAAATAGAAAAAGAAGTGGGGTAGATGGTAATAATAAATTTCATAAGGGCTGAGGAATAACCTTGCTTAGAAGAACCGTAAGTGAAATCAGTGTGGGTGGAGATTATAGAAAGAATGTTGTTTTAAGTGTATTATAAACCTCCTAACAACAGGAACAAAGTTGTAGAGAGCATTAGTTAAGGAATACTAAAATCTTATAGCAAAATTAAAACAATAATCATGTAGGACTTTAATTTTCATAGCTTCAAACTGGCAAAATTAGTCTGGAAGATGAGTTCAAAGAACACATTGAAGACAGTTTCCTGGAATGAAACATCATGGAGCCAATGAGTGAACATACTATTTTAGATCTTATCTTGTGTAATGATACAAGGATAATTAGGTATCTCATAGAAAGGCACCTTCTGGGGAAAAAGTGAGCAGAATATGATATAACTTTGTGCAAAGCTTGAGAGAAATGCTGGTAAGAACCTAAATAAATCCATTTGTGTGGGTATAATAGGTGCATTTGCTTAGACTGGGAAATTAGAATAAGTTAACCAGAAAATAAACCACAGCAAGATTTCAAATTTCTCAGTGAATGTACATTCTACTGAGAAATAAGATCTCAGTAGAAATGATCCATGCATGCCTAATGATCACAGAATGGTTACAGAATGGAAGACTATTCAGCCCGTTAAATATATACTTGCCCTGTGTTACAGAAATCCAGTTGGCCCTACTCCCCCAGCTCTTTCCCACAGCCCTGCAAATTCTTTCCTTTCAGGTACTTACCAAGCTCCCCTATTGAATCATCTCCACTACTATACAATATAAGGCATGACAAGGAGGTGAAGGACGATTAGGGCTTGAACTTTTTTGCTTTTAACCAGTAGATTAAAAAATAAAACCACCCCTGCAGGCGTTATTGGAACAATTTTTATTTTGGACAATGCTAGCAATAAACCTAAACTGTGAAGAATTTTGAGGTTCTACAACCGTGTAAAAGGAGAAATGCAAAGGTAAATGTGAGAGCTCCAGAGTCAATGACAGGAGAAATTATAACGAGGAAAAAGAAGTGGTTGAGGCATTAAACACATACTCTAAATCTTACTTCACTGCAGAAACCAATAAAAAATTGTTGCGGATATGGAGGAAAACTAAGAGCCTAATGACTGAGAGGAACGTGAGAATCCATCATAAAGGACAGAGGAACAGGGCACTTGGAAAATCGTAACTTGACTTGCCAGAGTCAATGTGGTTACACCAAGGGATAACCACATTTTTGAGTGTATGCACTAGTAATGTAGAAAATAAAGGGTTATTGGTGTAGCAAATTTGGATCTTCAAAATGTATCTGATTAGGCTCGACAAAAAATCATTACTTAAAATGAGTACTCTAGGGAGTTGAGGCTAATGCATTTTATTAACAAGATTTCCTTTTCTCTTGTACTCTGTTCCCCTTTGATAAAGTTCAACAGTCCACTTATAAAGTCATAGAGTTATACACCGTGGGAAACAGACCCTTCAGCCCAATTCATCCATGCTGAGAAAGTTGCCTAACTGAGGTAGTCCCATTTAATTCCATTTGGGTCATATCCCTCTAAACCTTCTCTAACCATGTACCTGTAAAAATGTCTTTTAATTGTACCCAGCTCAACCAATTCCTCTGGCAGCTTGTTCCACATGCCCATCACCATCACTGTGGAAAAGGTTGCCTCTCTCATCCCCTTCAAATCTTTCCCCTCTCACCTTAAACCTATGTCCTCTTGATTTAGTTTCCCCTACCCTGAGGAAAACACTGTGACCACCCTATCTCTGCCCCTCATGATTTTATACACTTCTATAACCTCACCCCTCAGCCTCCTTCGCTCCAGGGAAAAAAAATTTCCTCAGCCCATCCTCATAACTTATATATGCTATCCTTATAACTCAAACCCTCCAGTCCTTGTGAATCTTTTCTGCACCCTTTCCAGCTTAATGACATCCTTCCTATAGTGCGGCAACCAGAGCTGTGCACAATACTGCTCTCACCGATGTCCAGTACAGTTGTAACGTGATGTCCCAACTCTTGTACTCAATGCCCTGACTGATGAAGGCAAGTGTGCCAAATGCCTTCTTTACCACTCTGTCTACTGTGTCACTGCTTTCAGGGAACCATGTACTTGTACCCCGAGGTCTCTCTGTACTACAACACTCTACAGAGCCCTGCCATTTGCTGTGTAAGTCCTGACCTGATTTAACTACCCACAATGCTCCACTTCACACTTGTCCAAGTTAAATTCCATCTGTCATTTCTTTGCCCACTTTCCCAGTTTACGTAGATCCTGTTGTAATCTTAAATAACCTTTCTCACTGCCCGCCATACCACTAATTTTGGTGTCAACCACAAACTTGCTATCCAATCCAGCTACTAACCTCACCAACTAATCTTTTCAATTATTTGCGGAATCCACATGTTAAATTTCTGTACTTCTAACACATGGATACTCTCTGAAGTCTCACACTATTTATATAATATTCCACTATCTGTTCTTCCTCCCAAAATGAATAACCTCACTGTTCCCCTCATCCAATTTCCATCATTTTGCCCATGCACTTTCTGAGTTCCTTTGAAGCCTCTTTCTGTTCTCCTCATAACTTATTTACGCTGTCGGCAAACTTCGATACATTATATTTGATATTTTTAATATAAATTATACACATCTTCTTCCAATTCTGATCCTTGAGAAATCCCACTAGTTACTGTTTGCCACCCTGAAAATGGCCTGTTTATCCAGTTAGCTGGTAAAAGCCAGTTGGCGTTTCTAAAATGTAGAAACCCATCATCTAACCGAGTTAATATATTATCCGCAAACCCAAGAGCCCATACCTTGTGGAGCAAGCTTTATGCAACACCTCACCGCATACCTTTTCAAAATCCAAATATATTACTCCAGCTGGCTCCTCTTTACATCCACAAAGATTGAAATAAATTGGTTAAACATGATTTCCCTTTTACAAAACCATGCTGACTCTGTCTAACCATGTTTGATTTTACTGTGAAGTTATCCCTTTAATAATAGATTCATTCATTCATCCCCCAGTGCAGGCAAGTTTTGATCACGAAATTCACCACCATCTTCAATGCTACAGCACAGCCTTTGGCCACCTCCCAACTCCTGTTACTGTTTCCACTCTTCCCTTCTTCATCTGCCTATCACCCCTCCTCACCTGGATCCACCTATCACCTGCCAGCTCTTTTGCTCCAACCCTTTGCCCTCACCTCTTTATTACTGGCTACCTCCCCTCTATCCTTCAGTCCAGATGAAGGGTCTCAACCTGAAATGTTGACTGTCCATTTCCCTCCATGGATGCTGTGTGACCTGATGAGTTCGTCCAGCCTTTAGCCAACTTAGGAAAAGGATGTTTGAAGCTCAAGACCTCAGATGTGGCCCAAAGCTCATGGTCTGCCAGGCAGCAGTGATCCAAGCCCTCTTATATGTTTCTGGGACTTGGACTATCTCAGGCAGGCACTTCAAGGCACTGGAAAGATACTACCAAAGCTATCTCTGCAAAGTCTTCCAAATCTTTCAGAAGGAGAAACAAACCAACATCAATGTCCTCTCCAGATGGTTATTTCCACCACTGAGGTCCTAATTACAATCAGTCAGCTCTGCAGGGTAGGCCAAATTGCTTGCAGGATCAATGCCAAACTCCAGAAACAGCACTCTGTTCCAAGCTCTGTCATGAGAAAAAGTTGCCAGGTAGGCAGAAGAAAAGATTCAGGCTGTTCTCAAAGTCTCCCTGACAAAATGCAATTTCCACATTACCTCCTGGGAATCCATGGCCCGTGACTGCTCAAAGTGGAGATGGAGAATTCAGGATGGTCTTGAGAACCTTGTTGGGCTCTGGGAGCAAATAGGAGCTCCCTATTAAATGGTAGAAAGAGTGCAACTACCTCACAAATTATCCACCCACAGAACAACCATAGAACACTACAGCACAGAAAACAGGCTATTTGGCCCTTCTAGTCTGTGCCAAAACTTTATTCCGCTAGTCCCATTGACCTGCACTCAGTCTATAACCGTCCAGACCTCTCCCATCCGTGTATCTATCCAATTTATTCTTAAAACTTAAGAGTGAACCCGCATTTACCATGTCGGATGGCAGCTCGTTCCACACTCCCACCACTCTCTGAATGAAGAAGTTCCCCCTAATGTTCCCCCTAAATCTTTCCCCTTTCACCCTAAAGCCAGGTCCTCTCGTACTTGTCTCTCCTAACCTAGGTGGAAAGAGCCTATTCGCATTAACTCTGTCTATACCCCTCATAATTTTGTAAACCTCTATCAAATCTCCCCTCATTCTTCTGCGCTCCAAG